>NW_009940604.1:0-34467 GCF_000696875.1 Nestor notabilis
AGCTGCCGGCTCCTAGGCAAGTCCTCTCGAGAACTTGAGGCTCCCTCGCCGCTCCGAAAATCCCGGGAAGATGTTATAATATGATTATCACTAGTTGCCAAAGACTCAACTGAAGAGACTCAAAACCCCAAGATATTCACAAGATAAAATGTTTCAGAATGAAACCCTTCTCTTTTTTCATCTTCAGTACTCTCCTATTTTAACCTCTGTCAAAGCTTGAGCCTGAAGAAAATTTTTGATGTTCTCATGCCATGGAAGTGTGGCTTTCAGTATTGTCCACAATCACACACATTGTGCAGCCATTTGATATTGCTCCAAGGAAGTTCTCAGTGATCATGGCTCTTACTGTTTCATCTGCAGCTTGTGTAGGGTATTGTGAGCCAGCTTTAGATGAGATAGTTACTGGGAAAGATGGAAAATCTGTGTGGGATGCCAGATCCAGGAGAAATATGATTCAAGTGCTCTAGTAGCTGCCTTTCATCAGATTTCCTACTAGTGCAGCAGTGAACCTGGTAGCTGGCAGAAAAAGTAGGGGTGTCTTCATAACCCTAAAGTTCTCTTTTGACTTGTGGCATAAAATAAGCCTTTACAGAATAGATACTAATAGCTCATTGATTTTCTGATGTTGCAGAAAGGAGTATTTTTACCCAAGAAACATATAGCCAGGATGTATCGTTTAGTCAATACATAGTAAACAGTTAATTTGCTTCTAAGTTAGTGACTAACAAGATACCCAATTTGTTTTCTGTTCCCATTAAAAGCATAAAACATGTAATTTCAAATGGGTATTGAAAAGCTGCTTTTGTGTCCATGAAAGCCCACCACACACGTATAGCTCTGCAACTGCCAAAGCATTTTTCCACTGAGGAGTGTCAGGATTGCAGAAAAAGGAAAAGGAAATAAGCCTTGAAGAGGGTAAAATTCAAACTGGATTTGTGAGGAGAAAGCTAACAAATCTCTTCTTTGAAAGAGAAGGCATCTGAGTTAACAGACTGGTAAGTACAGACAATGTATATAGGAAAAATTGGAATCAGGTATTTATTTGCGTATCAGTTTTTTATAAAGCCATAAGAAAAAAGTTAAAGGTAGACCTGAGGTGAAAGATCACTGTTGTAAAGGACAATAAAAGCAAAAGGACAGTAAAAAGTTTTGAGACATTGTGTTATAATCAACTTCTCAGAAATCCACAGCAGTGGCCAAGTTAATTCCTTGAAATGCCACAAGTAAGTTTCCATGTGTATGGTGTAGAAGTGCAAGTGAATCAGTGTGAAGATTACTGTCTGAAAGGGAGTTTTCTCTATGCTAAAGAAAATCCTCCCCAGAGGATTCCAGTGCCCAGTCAGGAAGGCAGATGCCTGGTGAAATGAAGGCATCCTGAAGAAGGAGGAGCTGTTTCCCTGCCATGCAGCCCAGACCACAGATAGAGCATGTGGAGGAACATCTGTCCCTGTGACAGCACAGAAGCTTTCCAAAATATTCAGTGTTTAAAGTGTTAGCTTCAACAGGCCTCTAGATGCCTGAGCAGTGGCATGATGGTTGTCTCCTGTTTGTTTACACACTGAAGGCACAGACCATGCTGCTCTGCCAGCAGGAGATGCAGATATGAATAAGTGACCTAGTGGGGAATGTAGGGTTGGACTTCTTACCTGTGGGACAGGGTCTGAGTCAGGAAAAGGGTAGAGGAAGTGTGTGGAGGAAGGGGTCTGATGTCCTGCCAGTTCCCAATATCAGAGAAGGGTCGAGGATTCAGGATGACCCAGGAGGCCCATGGGATGGGGCCAAGGCAGGTTGGCAAAAGGACAACAGTAGAAAGAAATAGAAAGATGACTGGTGCTGGAAGGGAAGACACAGAGAGCAAAAATATGTGAGAGAAAGGAGTTAGCAAAAGCCAGTCAATGCCAAGCTGTCCTGGCATGGAGTTACCCTGAGCTTTCCCTTGTTCTCCCAGCACCTGAGCCGATGTGACACCACCCAGCCATGCAAGAGCCATCCCGCTGACAGTGGGTACCAGTGTGATCTCACTGGCATGCAGCTGGGAAGAGCGAAGGCTTGTCCTCCAGTGGAGGACTCCCCTGGCATCCATCAGTGAGTGTAGGAGGCACCATGCTTCCAGACAGGGGTACCCAAAAGGAAAGAGCTGGAGCTGCTCCTACATGCCAACCCTAGTTTCCTGAGCAGAAAGGAGCCATCCTTATGTTATCAATGGAGGAAATTGGTTACAGAGGTATTTATGCCACATGGAGCATTCTTTAGCTTTGTCATATTTAAAGCTCATGACAACCTCTGCAAATATAAGGCAAAGGTAAAATTCTAGCAGGGAGCTAGAAGATGGTTTGAAACAGCCAGCAAGCCATGTTGAGCCATGTATGTTTAAGCAGCAAAGATCACATAGAGCTGTTTACCAGGGAATCCCCAGCGGCTTCTTGTGTCTGAAATTAACAGAGCAACTGAGCACTTTTGAATCCCACCCTTGGCAGGTTGGCTGGTTTCTTCCACAGGCTTGTGCTCACTGCTGCAGGAAAGGGTGCACTGTCCTGAGCTCCCATCTAGCTGCCTCTCAGCGGTCAGAGCAGCCCCATCCTCATGAAGAAAGTACAGGAAGAAAATGCTGCAAAATGGGAGCCACTTTTTCTAGCCCCATTTGACACAGAGGTCAGTAAGGCAGGCTGAGATTTACAGAGAAACAGCAAGAAGCCTGTCTGTCAGTCTAGACCTGGCCTAAACTTATCACATCAGCTGTCTCCAGGTAGCTGCACATAACAATATGAATTTTACCCAAAGCAAGCTCACATCTATACCATGCAAACTGAAGATCTGTTGGTTTTATATAGTTGCTCCCAGAGAAAAATGTTGGCCTGCATTTTTGTCTGAAATGCCACCTGACAATATCAGAAAGACCAAGTGTTGCCCAAGGACTAAACTGAAATGTCATAAAGTGGCTCACAGCAGCACTCTTTAATATTATTCCAGCGCATGCCAGCTGATTGACTTATTGACTACCTAGAAATATCCTCTAGTGAGATCTACTGTGGAGGTGCTAACAAGAAACAGCTTATAACTGTTATGTAGGCTTTAGTACAGAAAACAAATAATCATGTGAGCGACAGAGCTAATGAAGCCCAGTCCCCATTGCCATCTGATCTATATAGTTGGATTTTGTGGAGTCATAAATAGCCTATCCTCTGTAAAGGCACTACCGCAGTCTCTCTTACTTGGCTGCTTATTTTTATGAAGCTGTTTTCTAATATGCATTGAAAGTGGCCTGTAGTTCAAAAGTTAACAGAGTGGAATAGACACACAGACACATACAAACACACAGAGGCCAGGGAAGGTTTATTCTTTTGGGGACTAGGCTGATAAACAAGCTGTAACAATCGCTTCCCGGAGAGACAGAAAGAAAATCCATCAATAAAGAGAGAATTAGAAATTAAATGAATAACCAGGTAAGACCAATCTCAGTACTCGGTTATGTGTTTGGTTGCTAAAAAAACATGTAACACTGTGATTTTCAGGTGCTTATTTCACTGCTGTTCCCTGCACTTCACTGTTGAAAAACTAAGACATCATGTCAGCAGTCAATGATGGAGGAAGTGTTCTGAATTAATTTTGTTCAAAGACCAGATCTCTCTCATACAGCCAGCTAGTGCAATACAGCCCACTTGAGCACTGAGATGAGTTTTCATTAAAAGGTCCATAAGCTCACAGCAGCACCAGAAACCCATATTGAAGTGGTGCTGGGGGAGCCAAGGTTGCATTACGTCTCAGACAAAGCTGGCAGCCAAATTCTTTCAAGAGAAAGAAATAAATGCCATGAAAACTTTACCTGTAAAGATGCCCAAGGACTGCCAAATACAAATTTCTCAAACACTTTCATCTTTCCAGAAAGCACTCGTCCTTCCTTTAGGTTCACATGATGAGGTTCCCACCTGCAATGAATGGCTCTGACATTTCAGACCTTGCTTGGGGTGGCATGCTGCCTGCCCTGCTCCCCCTACCCCACTCCATGAACATCCCAGGGAGCAGGGGAAACACTGGGAAGTGGATGTCAGGCCAGACAGGACCACCCTCCAGGGGGGCTTTTTGGCTTCATCAGGCCTTCTGTTTTGCTCTGCGTTCCCACAGTGACCGGCTCCCAGTATCAGAGCCCCAGAATTAGCAGGGTGCCCCAGGTAGTGCAGACTCTGCTCCCCAGTGCTGTGGTGGAGTCCTAGGGGGTGGTCTGAGTATCTCTCCTCCCTGATGAGTAGGAGCTCTTTTTCAGGGAGGAGGTCTGGCAGGAGGCAGGTGACCCTGAGGGAAGGGCCTGGGTCTGGAAGAAATGCTCAAAGCACATTTCTCTCCAGTACGGCCACTTTCCAGCTGTAAGGAGTGGCCTCCCTGAAGTAGTGGGAAGATAATCACCAAAGTGAGCTGGGGTAGCTTCGTTCTGGAGGTAAGGGAGGGATCTACCTTTGCTTCCCTGAATCATCTCATCTCATCTCATCTCATCTCATCTCACCTCATCTAATCTTGCATATTGTATATCGTATATTATATAATAACATATTGTATCATATATCATATCTTAGACCCTGGAATAAGGTGCTGTCCTCCAGCACCAGCTTTTTTGGAAGGTTCCTGGAGAGGGCCACGGTACAGCTGACAGAGGTGCCCTGTGCAGGCAGTCAACATCAGCTCCTTTGCTTCTATTTAAAGTCACCTTGCATGACTGCCTTGTCAGGACATAAACCAGACCAGTCATGAATACTCTACTAACAGCACACCTTACTTTTCTTTCCCCAACAGAGATAATATGAAAAAAGACAAAATCCTGTTGTTCTGGATTCTCTCTATTAATCAGCCTCCTTGTGGCAAGGAACATCTGGTCCAAGCAGATCAATCATGACAGAAGCAGTGGTGCCTTGCAGGAATTAATACAGCTCCTTTCCCCACCCCTGTTATGCTATGAAGCTCTCAGGATATTTTCCAGCCAAACACTCCAGTGCCTTCTTTTTAGAAGACATTTTAGCTCTCACTGTTTCTTCCTCTGAAGCTGAGAGCCAAGATCTTCTCCTTCCCTGGATGGGAGCACCTTTGGATAGTTTTCTGAACACCTCTGGCTCTTTCAAGCGTATGTTTCTGCACTGTATCTCACCTGCTACCACTCCTCAAGCCAGGAAATGTGCCCAGGCTGATTTCTGTGTCTCTCTATTGTTTTAAAATCTCATGTCATAGAGGGTGTTCAACACTAACTCATGCTACAAAGCCATGGTCTGACAAGCAGTGCAGGCAACCTTGCCCTCACCTAGACATTGAGAGACTATGTGATGCTGGTTGATATACATCACTGCTAGGTGGGCTATCAGGTGGGTGCTGCTGTGGAAGAGGTCGGCTGGCATGAATGGGTTGGCTGGTGGTAGAATTAAGTGTGTGGTAGGTTTCAGTGGAAGTTGAACTATTGCTCAGTCCATGGGAATCTACCTCTGCAATAGGCTGCTGCTTGGCTTGGGGTGTAAAGACCACACAAAGCCACGTTTTTTTCCCAGGATGTGAGGGGCAAGACCTGCCTGTGATATCTGCAAATATTACTGGGAGAAAGCCTCAGGTTCTGATGCTTTCACCCAGGTAACTCATAAAAGTCAGAAGAGATTAGTGGAGCACGTATCTGCAGACCCTCCAGCAGCCCATCCTACCTAAGAAGACTGCTCACACTGGCCCAGCCAAGGAAGAACACTAGATGAATCAGTGTAAGATGGAGACAGCAGTGATGCAGGGGGCTGTTGCTAGACTCTGTGCGTGATGATCAGCCTGTCCTACCTCAGGCTAGCTTAGGAAGGAACAAGGGGGTTAGAAATCCTGTGGAGAAAGCAGAGAACTAGAGACAGTTCAATAAAAGCCTTACACCTTTCTGTCCCATCTCAGTTTATTGTCCCTTTGGTTCTTCCTCTGCACACAAACAGGAGTTTGGATTGCAGGCAAGTGGAAGCCAGGTCAGCAGGTAGATTAAGTAACAGACAGCTTAATGCTACATTTGACACGGTCTGTCCTAACACCTTCTTTATATGCGACAGGGTACTGCGCTTACTGGATTATTGGCACAAGCCAAAGCTCTCATTGTCTTGCTGGTTTTTCCTAGTTGCATTCTGAAAATAAGGCCTGTCCCATGTCTGTCAGGATGGAAATGAACACAGGAATCTACAATCATTTCTGAATCACTCTAATTTTTAGAAAAAGAATAATTTGTTTCCATTTAAACCTCTAACACTAGGACTACCCTTGCACACACTGGAAACATCCTATTCTGCACTGATTCCTATTTTGTCAGTTCTGGTTCTGGTTTTGTTTAAAGGCTTGGTTGTTTTTATTGCTGGGTTTTTCCCAGGACTGTTAGAGTTCTTGTAAAAAAACAACCACTGACAACCAGACCAAGAACCACTCAAGACCTGTTGCAAATGCTTTCAGCATCAGATATTCTGGAATACCCAAAGTGAATATAGTGTTGAAATAAGCTTCAGTCAGAAATGTTGTTAACTACTGAGGATTTATTGAGCATTTTAGATTGATTTTTAATGTGTTGTTTTCCAGCTGGTTGAAGTAGAATGCCTCAGATAGCACAGCCTTTAATGCACATGCCTGGTTAACTTGACAGTTTGCAAACAGTGGAGTAACAAAGTTCATGAGCTGCACAAGGAGCCATATCAAGCCATCAACATTAGGAACTTGCAACTAAAACTTGCTATCAGCACTACAGCTGTAGGGCTCCCACCTTGCTAGCAAGTACCTCTGAGACACAAATATATCAAGACACAAACACACATGGACTGTACGGCTCCAGATCTGAGGAATGAGTGACGTGGCTCAGATGGGAGGTTTCATGGTCCCTAATGCTGTGGAAGGGGACTAGCCTGCTGAGATGGCATCCAAGTGAATGGTTGCTGGTTGAGAGCAAGAAAGCTGTGTTTTCTCTGAGGTGCTTGAGGTGCAGGACAAAGGGACTGTGTCCCATTGCCTACTTGGTGCATTTCTAGGAAAATATGCTTTGCCCACTCTTTCTAAGCAAACAGGACCACAACAAATAAAGACATGAGCAGAAAAGTCTATCAGCTTTATCCTCTTCACAGAAACTACCCAAAATACCTCCAATAAAAGCTAGCAGCTCAGGCTAAAAATGGGCCACACGGTGATTTGCAATTTATCCTTTTGCTTACCTCTCTCTCAGCAATTTATGTTCAAGGTTTTTCATTTTCATTCATATCAAAGACTGATCTTTCATTTCTTTCCTATTGCTTTTATTCAGTGTTTGCAATAGCAAATTTATTTGGACAGAACGAGGTAAGCTTTGGTGTTTCTCAGTGTGATTTTCAATTGCGTAGTATTGCTATTATACATTTTGTCTTCATCAGAAAAGCAGATTGGTCTTTCTTTTGCAATGAAAGCCTAAAAATCGACCAAGTGCCAATTTCTTGGTTTCTGTTTCTGGGTTCCAGCTGCAGATGTCAATTTGCTGGCATGCAGTCTAAGTCCAGCCTGAGATGAAAAGACACCACAGGCAGCAGAGGGCAAAAGGTTTTATGTGGAGTTGTATAATGCATTTGGAACTTGCAAAAGGATCAATCCACCCATGAAGGCCACTCTAAGGAGATTTTCAGCTCTGACAGTGAGGAACTGGTGAGGAGGGATAGAGGGATTCCACATATTTAAGTGACAATGAGCAGAAGAAGGACCAAGAAGAGCTAGGAAAGAGAGTCTACAGAGGAAGAGCAATCTGAAGAAAAGAGGAATAAAATAAGAGGGGAAGCAGGACAGAATGGAAGATGAGATGGGGAGTCAGCTGAGAACAGTAAATATTGGAGTCTAAAATGCATGGAGCATGTACCATGAAAGGGATTGGACAAGACATATGCAAAGCAGTGACTGACAAGGAAGGAAAGGAGGACACTGTGCTTGTGTTTACCTCTACCATTGTGGTCCTGGAAAGTTTATTTTGATTGTCAGTAGTGAAAAAGATCTCCAGTGGTGTTTGCAATTAGTTAGCAGGGCAATTAAAACAATAGTTAAATCTCAAGATTGCTGTCTGTTGATGAGAAATAAGATATGAACACAGGTTGTGACTTTAAGGAGCTACTGTTAGTTGCCACCCCCAACATGAAATATAGTAAAGTATATTGTCTCAGACCCTCTACTGAAAATGAGTGACTGAAGTTCCATAAAGGGGGATTCAGACTCAGCTGTTTTTGTCACCAAACTCACCCATTGCCTTTCATCTTATTAAATGGCATGTTCAAGGTTACAATTTGGATTTCTTACTGCCCTTACAGCTCTGTACCTCTAGACAGTGAGTAAAAGAAAAAAGACTTCATTGCAAATTGGTGTTCTAGACATTATCTACTCATCCTGCATATGCCAGCTTAGGCCAGCCTTGCTTCTCTGCCCCTTGACTCCACGTAGCTGGGGAGAACATCTTAACACTCCTGCTCCTGCCTTTTTTCAGGCTAAGTGGATGTAAGATAGATATTCACATCCAGGCAACATTTTCAAAATGTTCATTTAAAAGCATGAAATCTCTCTTCCCTGGCAGATAGGGCTTTAGTTAAGCCTGAGAGCAGGGGAAGAGTTTCTGCAATATGTGTGTGGCTTCTAAGATGCTGTTGCAATATTACGGTACTGACTTCTTTCCCGTAAGAGAGCTAAAAATAATATTAAAAAGTCTAAGGGCATGAAAATCAAGCAAGACTGACAACCACTAAGAAAGATATTTAACTACCTCCTGCTGCTCTGTTCCAAAGTAAAACCTTTCATTTCTAGCTTGCTTTCTCATGTGTTCTTCTCTATTTGCGTGTTTATATACATTTCCTTATCTGCCTGAGAGGAAGTTGTTAAGAAGTTCTCAATTTTGACCTTTACAAGTCCTCGTCACTCAATATGAAGTGTATTGCACAGATAATTGTCATGGCTTGCTACTTTCACCACACCACCTATGCCTTGCACCCTTCTGCAGTACATCAACATAACTTAATTGATCTTCACTGACAAGGTCCTTTACGACCCAGCTTGCTGTGCATAGTATTTCTCGCACAGTTGATTTTTAATCCCATCCTTGCCCCACAAAGTATTTCCATCTTGATTACTTCATGTTTGTTTTCCATTTCCATGTCAGTGATTTTTCTATAGAGCCTCCACCTTAAAATTTGCTTTCTTGATGCCTTCAAAATGATTTCCTTGTCTTCCTTCATGTTCCTCTTTAGGATGCTCCTCTTTTTTTCTAGTTTCTCGAAGCTTTTACCACATAAATCACTACTGTTCTGTAGTCACTGTTTCACTCATTTGTCCTCTGGCTACAGTGTCTGGATGAGATTCTTACACCCACCTATTTCACAGTATCCATCTGTTGCCTTTCAGTTGTCCCTTATCTAATCAGCTCTCAAATCAAGCTTTGGTATCCTCTGGACAATAGGTTCTACGTCTTCCTTAAAATTTTAATACTGATGATGTGAAATGTGCAAACTTTGCAGTCAGCTGGAAAGAATGGATGTATTAACTGTTAGGCTCTAAAACAAATTTCTTAAAGCCACTCTTGACCACATGTAAAGCAATGAGTGGTAATAATTAATATGTATAAAGATGCATGAAACAATACATATTTGTATGAAAAATGTGTAATATCTTCTTTCTTGGTACTTCCCATCAAGATACAAATTACTCCACCAACATACAAACAATCTGACATCTACAGTTACTAAGGACAGCAGCAATATTTCTCTACCTACAAAAGACTAATTCTAATTTTCCTCTTGGTGATTTTTTCTGGTTTAGTATGCTCTGAGTGTTACTTCTCCTTGAAAAGTCCATGTTAATCATAGCTACAACCATTAGAAAATGGTAATTAATGTCTTCATGTGTAGCTGAACAGCATTTGTCACTCTGAATGGTAAAGTCTTGAGCTTAGGTAGTGTATAATAAAATCATTTCCACTTTCGAGACAGAAGGCTAAGTTTAGGTTAACTGAGCTCTGGTTCTGTCTCCTGGCTCATTATCAGTGTAATGTTGAATTTGGTTCAGTTTTGCCAAAGAAGAAAGTGCTACATTCTCTACAAGAACCTTTTCCTTATCTGACCTGTCCATTTACTCCTTGACTTTCTGTGCCAAGTTTAGGGAGTTTAAGCTTTCACAATTAAAATTTAAATATGAACGCATGTTCTTTTTCTTTTCTTCTTTTGTCTTCATCAGGAAGATATCTGAATTCTAAACCAAATGACCTTTTCTACTGTAAAAGCTGAAATGCCAGCATTGTGCACTTTATGAATATATAGCAAGACTGGGAGGGCAGGACCTTCAAAAGCCATTGGAAGGGGACAGAGTAGAGCTTGGGGAGATCAGAAGAAATAGAAATGCCAAGTCAGTGCTACATCTGGTGCCTGAAAACGTAAGACAGCTAAACACTGTGCTATGAAAGGTGTCTGTAGAGTGGGCATTGCAGGCATGATGCACAAAGTACAGAAAGCAACCAAAAATGTAATTTGAAAGAAAGCAAGCCTGGATGATGTCACAATTTTTTAGAAAATAATAGAACATACCAAAAGAGAAACTTGTTTGAATGGAAAAGAAATCAAATTGCATGGAACAAGAGAAGGAAAACTTGTCCCCACATCACTTGGCCAGAGAGCTCAGTGTAGGTTCCCTTGCACCTGCATTGATTGAGAGAGCACCAGATAGCTAGGATAGTAGCACAGAGTGGGGTTGGGGGAGCAAAAAAAGGAGATTGTCATAAAGAAAGAGGCTGCTTTTATTCACCTTGCATAGAAAATTAAGACTGAAGTGGTAGTGTGAAAGAGAAACAAATCCCCAAATCCACACATCAGCTATAGTATTAGGCTGATTAAAGAGAATGCTTTAAGTACTGTATTGAATTTTCAAAGTCTAGTGTTAGCAGAATTCTCAGGAAGTCTGATTAAAAAGAAAGTATATATTTTTCAATTGAAATTATAGAGGTAAACAGAACTGCATTTCTGAGAAACTATGCAAGGTACCTGAGACTCAAAATTGGTTTGTTGATCTCAGAACATTCTGCAAAGCTGTGTCCATTTGGAGGCAGGTGTCATCAAGTATAGGTTATAATGGGAGAAGTTCCCCTGCTGTGTATTATCTTATGCCCTTCTGGCAAGTAGCAGCCAGACAAGCAACAGCAATCTCAAGAAAAACTCAATCGTCACAAAGAAAATAATAACAATCCTTGTTGTGACTCAGAAGAGAAGAACTGCTTGATTCTTATTGCTCATGAGATCTAATAACAGCTGTATAAAACATGGGTTAAATTGTTAAAATAAAAAAACTTTAGATGGAGTCTGTGATCCGTGCAAGCCTATAAGGGAGCTCAACTGCAATGAGATTATTTGCAATTATCAACACATGATAGGTTTCCCTACTAAACCAGTGCTAAACATGTCAGTATGGTAATAGGCCTACTTTTACAGCACCACAGATGCTCTGTCCACCACCTTTGTATTTGGTTGGTGATTTTCGTTGACTAGCACTTCAGTTGTGTCTTCCACAGGGAAATCAGTGCTAAAAGGAAAACAATCATTAAGGTACAAACCAAAAATAAAATTACTGCAATAATAGCTCATAACTGGCACTTAGACATCATCTGAGAACCTGTATACTATGTTCCTCAATATTGCTATATTTCAGCAGACAATTTTAATGACATTCATGTCACTGTGCAGAGCCTCACCGTTCTTCAGTTCAACAAACAAAGGAAAGCAGAGACTGGTGAACCAGTCCTAGGGGATATGGAAAAGAGGACCAAATACTCAGTGTTTCAGGACAAAGAGCACAAGACAGAATAACAGGCAAGAAAATCTAACTTGGGCAATTCCCTTTCCCAGGTGCCTGACAGAAGTAGATTCCCGCCACTAAACTTTGTCTTTAAAAGCTAGATAATAAGCCCAGTGATATTATTTGTTCTGTATAGGCCTTATGTTTTAATTGTCTTGGTACCTCCAGAAAAGAAGTAATAGAAGTATCTATCTGCAGGATGCAAGCTAGTTAAAAATAGGAAACAACAGATAAGACTCCTCAGGACAAATATGAATCTGTAACCACTAGTCCCATTGCTGGGAGTAGTGCTGGGACCAGTTTTATTAAGCATCTTTGTCAATGACCTGAAGAAATGAGTCCATACTAAATTCCCCAAGTCAGTAGATGGTACTAAGCTCTTTCCAGCAGTGCAGTTCTGTACCAAATGCAAGTAATTCCAGAAATAACCCATTTAGGCAAAAAGGTGGCAGATACATTCAGGGCAGAGAAATACTCAGTGATGCAAAAATAGTGGAAAAGCTATCTCCATGATGCTGAACACCTAGCCAGCAGAGAAGTACCCATTGACAGGCCACAAAATAATTGGCTGAATGAACAGTGGCAGCCAAGAAGGCCAATAAAACATAGAACATCACTGGGAGGGGCACTGGGAATAAAACAAAGGGCACCATTTTGCTGCTGTATAAAGCAAAGTTATGTACTGTGTTCAGTAGGTAATTCTGGTCTTTATATCTCAAGAGGAATGGAGTGTAGTTAAAGTGCAGAGAAGGACAACTACAAAAATCAAGACTGTGAAGCAATTGCTTTACCCAGGGAAATTTAAAAGGCTGGGGCTTTTTGTTTGAGGAGGCTGACAAGAGAATATGACAAGAGAATATGAGGTTTTAAAGATCTTGAAGGCAGAAGGTAAATGGAATGCAGAAATCACAGCATATCTCACCTGCCTGATCTTATCTTTAGCAACCTTAATAAACCAGTTTTGGATGCTGGTGCAGCATCAGGGTAATGGACCACTGAAAGTGCTGAAGCTTGCATATGCTCCCTAAATAGCATTGATTTTTCCAGCATTGCAGGTAGAATATTGAGCTGCATAGGGTTTGGTCTGACCTGCCAGGACGGTGTTTCATGATATCTCTGCCCTTAGGTCTGCATAGTGCAGCCTCCTCAGGCTCCCCCAGCAAGCACAAAACTATTGCAGAAAAACGAAACAAACTCTGCCTACGGCTCCCCTGTAAATCTTTCCCCAATTGCCACATGTTCACATAATTCCTAATCTGCATAATATGCAGATCAACTGATTGTAATTGTCTTTTTTCTGGGTTTTTTTTTTTGTTGTTTTGATAGAATGTATAATAATATGCTGATTTATCAGACTGTATCTGCTATGAAGATGTGGATTTTTTCACCCTTTCCGTGTCCAGAATTAGAGTGCAGAGGGAGTGGTTTGCATTTGGTGCTTGCTGTTTAGGGAGACAAAACCTTTCTCTTTTTTTAATGTGGTCCCAGGAACAGACCTTAACCACAAGCATTCATATGAGATTAATAGCTGCATAGATAAAATTTTTCCTCTAGTGAACAAATTACTCTGTTAGAGTCATAGAGAGAAGCCTACTGTTATCTTTATTTCCACATCTGAAGAATCATTAACTTCTGATATGACTGTCAGAGCTTATATTTAATGAGGAACTGTTTACACTAACAACTGCATTCAGGCTATTGAGATGAAATATTCGCATTGACTCACTCGAATGCACAAGAAAATCCCTACTGTCCTTACCCATTAAATAGCAATGGTACTCACCTGAGGTACATACTGTTGCAAACTGATCTTATGTTAATTAATATGTGAGCCCTGTGTTACAGCTTCCCTTCTGTAAAATGGGGACAATAACAGCAAGAACTTGGCTATAAAAGTAATGTTTTCTTCCATGACTGTGAAGTTGAGGAGATAAGCAATAATTGCGCACTTAAAGCACTCAGATGCTTTGCTGAAGTTGATCAGTAGCTTCGCTGTGTGTGAATACACACAGAAATGGATATATAGATAATAGTTTGGCTCATCAACTTGAAGAAGTACTGTAAGAACACTAAGCTAATTTCATCAGAAAGCTATTTATGGGGAATAGATATGTTACCCAAAAGGTTGCCTGTACGAAGAGTGTATTGGACCATGTTCTTATTTCCTTGACAAATGGAACACGTAAGAAGCAAAAGGAATATTCCTAACTCCTATTTACTTTATCACTGAAGACTTAATTGCCCTCTCTCCCTTGAACTGATGCACATATAAAGAAATCCATTAACAGAATTTTGCTAGGATAAAACTGGTGTGAAGGAGAAATTAACCTCCATTGTGTAAGTCTAAGAAAGATGTAGGTCTCAGTGAGTTATCTTATGATTTATCCTTTTTAGAGAACGTCTTCAGTCTTTCTAAGGATATGATTTTTTACTATTGCTATTGTTGTTACTAAGATTTATTATTATGATAAAAATCAAACAGGGAACACAATGGAGAAAAAAACTGATAACAAAATTTTTTGGACAGCTGTAAATTATGGCTGTGAGGTGTTACCATCATCTTACCTAGTTCCACAGAACAATTAAAAGATAAATTTTTGACTCAAACAAGAGGCTATTGACTCTAGGAGAAACAAAATGAATGTCAGAGGAAGACAATACTTGAACAACAGCCTTCAAACATGTTGAAGTTTACAAACAAAGATTAAACATGTCTTATTATTAATTTAAAAAGAAGAAAGATTTGTGATATAATAAAATGTGAGCTTGTGGCATCTTCTCTACCCAACTCTGCCTTGTATTTTTAAAACATATGAATTTTTCTTTCCAAAAAAGAGAGTACATTAATCTTTCAGTACAGTGAAAGTGAACAACACATAGGTTTATAGACAGAAGACAAAGTGCATAAATAAGGGTATTGGTTTTTGTGACCATCAAACATCAAACAGGGAGGTTTACTTCATCTTTTATTTTTACCATGTATAAGACACCATTTGAGCTGCTCTGAGTTTGTTGCAAAAGATATGATTCTATAGCTAGGCCATCCCAAACAGAAGCATGCATGATCTGTCCCTAAAATCCTTAACCAAGTTGCTAAAAACCTTAGCCTATTTCAGCACTTTGCCAGAGAGTGATGAGGAAACAGAAAGACCCTGGATATTGATGCAAGGAGCAACACTCAAACTCTTCTGTAACCAGGAGTGTACTACCAGAGTACATAGAAGTGGACCTAAAACCTCCAGAAGCTACATTCCCATAGTTTCTTTCAGACAGGAAGACAAGAGCAAATTTACTTTCCTTGCAATGGCTTCATTGTCTAATAAAAAGGAAGCAGGGTAACTAAAATTCATCAGTTATCCTTATGAAGGCAAACACTTTCCAAGGCAAGTTGGGTGAATTAAGCCCTGGAAAAAGGCTGGCATTATGTTGCCTACTATCTCCTTGCCTTGCTATCTCCTGAAGTATAAAGTCTCCCTTTAGGATCTGACAGACAGGTAAGTAATACAGGTCATTGCCTTGCTGCAAAGCAGGAGAGAAGAACACAGTGTCTGTGGAAGTGCTTCGTGCAGACTGAGTGTTGTGGTGGCGGGGAAGATGGACAGTCCGAGGAGACTGGCACACCACTAACACCAGCAAGGCTGCACCCATGAGTGGTGAGTGGTGAGCCAGCATCTTCTGCTATGGGTAAAACTCAGGCAGAGAATTTCCATTTTGTGGGGGAATTTAGAAATATTTACAATTTGAGCAAACCAGGTTGATCAAATCTCTACTGCTATGAAATGCCAAAAGAAAATGTTTCCAGTCAGCGTCAACATAAGTTTTCCTCTTCATCAGGCTGCTCATCTGACTGTGTCAGGTTCTTAGCACACAAACTCCAGTGGGAGAAAGCCCTCAGAGTGCTGTCTCTTGCCCCCTCTCACAGAGCTAACTCACAATATATGTACGTGAGATTGAGGTAAAACTGACCTGTTGGGCACATGGACTCAGAACCTGTCACATTCTGTGTGATAGCAGGTTTGCAAGCAATGGTTGTGAGAAACCATGCAAAAGTCTCACAGGACATCTGAATTTCAGGAGACCGATGAAATTCTCATAATAATCAAAATCATGCAAGCAGCAGAGTTTCAAAGAGGAGTGTTGAGGCTGATGTTAAAGCAACATGATAGTTTGTTGTGTGGAACAGGCAGCTGTAAAAGGACATACACCTGGTGGGGAAGTTTCCAGAATATCTGAGCTTATACATTCAGATATTAGGGATTGTCCAACATGTAGTTCCTCCTCATTCAATCCCTGTTTCTGTCACATCAAATGTTTTCTACCACAGGCTTATAATTTTTTCCTTTGAATCAAACGTGACTCACAGTAAGCCATGCATTCAGAAGGAACAGAGAATTTTTTGGTTTGTCTCCACAAATTTGATTTTTACTCACTTTGTTGCTATGCCAAATAATTTAATGAATGTTTTCTGAAACAAAATGTCAGCCTGTAGCATGATTGCAAACTGTTCAATACAAGTGGTTTTACCTGTGTTCGTTATTCTCTCAAATCTGCGTTCAAACACTGGTTGATCTCAATGATTGATGTAAGCACCCAACTTCATGAATTACCTGTGCTTCCTTTTCTGTAGCTGAAAGTTATAGAAATGTATATGTTCCAGATAAACTGGGACATATACATTTTGCATGTATATTCAAACGAATGTGTAATAGTACAGACAAAAATGCTGGGGGAAAAAAAACAGGCTAGAGATGTTGTGAACTCAGTGAAAAGCACTGACAGGCAGGGGACAATACTTTCTCTCCAGGTGCAGCAGGCACACTGAAGAGATTCACATTGGAGAATCTCAGTCTTAGAGTGGAGATCAACCTAGTCTTGGATATTAAAAATACCCTGCTAAATTCTGAATTTTGCCGGCAACTTGCTGCCTCAGCTAAGATCTACGGCAAAGGGGTCATAGCATTTAGGAGGATCAAAATTCAACATGACAAAATTGATTTTTTTTCCCCAAAAAATACAACATGAATTTTCAACCTGGTATGATAAAATTACCTGTCTGCAATTAAGTGGCACTGCACAAACACTATTGCATGTTGCATTTAAAGAGCATTTTTTCTAAGACCAGATGACTAAGTGGCATGCTTCACAAGTGCCACATTTTAGCAACCTGAAAAGGTTGTTACTTTTGATCTTCATTTTCATTTATTTAAACAATAATGATGAAAGAACATCATTAGGATGCGTCAGAGAGACCCAGGTTAATAGGTGTAAATTGTGCTCTGGAATACTGACTCTTTCAAATCTTTTCTCTTACTGTAGAAAGTGTATGTGAAATAACCACATGCATATCAGGTCAAATCCTGAAATCTGTGTTCAGCTTTCACTTTTATATTTAATGAAGTAATGCTCCCACTAAAGTACAGCCAGAGACCAATGGAAAGCTCTCTTCTGACCATTGAACCTTTCACATACACACACATGGACTTTATCCAGCCTCTGGTAGCCAAAGCACTGTGCGTATTATGGAAGGTCCAGCACAGCAAAAGCCTGAATTTAATTTAAACCACCCAATTCCTAAATAAATGTGCTGATCCCTAGTCTATGTGTCATATAATGATGTGCTTATGTTAATCACACTTATTTTAACTTGGAATGTCATCTTGGACGTGAGGAACTTACCCAAGGAAAGTTTTCACAACTGGTACATTCCTTCTGAAAGTTTCACGTCTGAGAAATGCGTGTTTTGTAACACAGGCTAAAAATCTACTCCATGTTTGTGTTACAGAGATTGAAAGCTGTTGATATTAGGAGATTGTTGTACAAAGAGTGAGACTGGGATTTATTTCCTCAAACTGTAATATCCATAAAACAGACACAAAATTAGTCACCCTCCAGTCCCCTTATCATCACCAGAGAGAAACAAGCACTTGTAAAGTGAAACTCATCCTATCCTATCATTCACGACTGAAACAGATCAGACGACTCAAATTTCAAAAGTGCCATTTTCACTCTATTACATCAAGGGACCTTAGTGGTGACCCACTGACATGGATGTTTCTGCAGCAAGGTGAGGCAAATCATAATTCCAGGGCCCTTTCCCTGAATGGATAAGGTCACAGAGAAGGGAAGGCACGCCTGTTGTTATGTTCAGATCCACTGCCAAGATGGTGGCAGAAGCCAGGCTGTACCCATGCTTCCCAAACCAGGCCACTCAGACTGCAGTTCCATCCAGGAACATTACAGCAATGTTGATGGGTATTCGAGGTTCACAGAAAACACATTCACTTCATATGTAACAAAATTACTGTTAGTTTCCCCATGTATTATGCAGTCTAGTTACCTGAAATGTCTTAGAGCTGATAGAGACCTCAGCCTGGCTTTTGGAACCAGAAACCCTCTTGGAGGAGTACTTATCAACTGAGGTACCATAAGATGCAAAGATTCTTTTAAGATACTGATTTAATTGGAATTCAGTGACATTGAGCACAATGAACATTTACAAGTTGATAATAAAAAATAGCACTCACAATAACACAGCTGTTGTTTTCAACCTCTTCCATTCATGTATGTTTCTCGAATGTGTCCATGTGTTATAATGAAGTACTGTCTTGGCATCTGTGTTTCTTCTGTGATGAGTTTGGTCTGCTTCAAGCCCCATGAATTTGTTTTAGATTACCTCCATCCCTTTCTGCCTGTGCTTAAGGAGCCCTAGCACATGACATTTGTCTGTCTCAAACTTCTACTTTTCGCAGCTCATTATGTTAGTCTTTCCAAGATGTTTCAACAGTAGGAAGGTTTTGAAATCCTTGTTGAAACTTGACCCTGACCTCACTCATTGGATTTGAACTGAGTGAAAGGGAGAGAAACAAATCAAAACCATAATGCTTGACTGTTATCTGTGAACAGACCCCCCAGGAAACCCTTCGCCCATGGGGGCTGGTTGGTGCCTGCCTGCTCATCTGCTGTCCCATTCTTGCAGATGAGCTCAGCTCACACTTCCTGACCAGCACACATAGTGCCTTCACCTCTCTCATCCCCACAGTGCCTGACATCTCTTAACTCCCACTACCAAACTGATACAGTGGTTTCCCTGCCATCCATGTCTCTAATGCTGTCTGCAGAAGGGTGAAGATTTAAAATATTCTTACACTGGAAGCCAGGAAAAAACTGGCTGGAGGTAGCACTTTGGGATTCCGCCTTCTGTGAGTAATGTCATGGCATCCCTTTGAACACACACACTGACCAAGGGACCATTCAAGTCACACGTGTCTGCTTCAGAGCTTCAGTCTTCCCAGCAGCAGAGAAACTCTCACTGTACCAAAACTAGCTGTGCATGGATACAAAGTGAATGCCAGTTTGGATTTAGAGCTCCCTCTGAACTTCACTGGACTTGAATATCTACTGAAATGGTTCCTATTTTTATTCTTTTCTGCAACATTAGCTTTGTCTTCCAGCCCCAGTGGAAATCATCTTTGAATGAATTGACTCTGAGTGGCCAATTCATTATTGCACTATAGGGAAAAATCATCACAGGAACTCTCTGCCAAGCATCCTGAAGGCCAGCTGATGCAGAATAGTCAGCACTAGTGGAGCAATGACTCCTTGATATCTGTCAGATTGCGAGTAAGATTATTTTTATAAGTGCTGGGAGCATCTGTAACCTCTTCAGAGCACAATACCACAAATGTGTTGACAAAGTTGTACAAATCAACATAGCACATAGTCTTTTTCTTGTTCCTTTTTTTAATATATATATACATTTGTTGGCAATATATTTTAAGGTTTACATTATGAGCATAAGAGCATTTGTACATGTCTGTCTAGTCCACTGTGCTCTCTACTGCACACTAATATCCAAAGTTTTAGGAAACTGGGTAATAAACAGGACAGATATAGTATGTTTTTTCACTTCATGTGTCCTCACAGAAACCTGTGACTTAGGGATGTCCTGAGCTCATGGCTGTGTGTGTCTTTAATTGGAATATGTGAATCTTCGCACTTTATATAATCTTACTTTAACACATTTAGAGCTTTTGCCTCCATATATCTGTTAACCATTCATTTCACTGAGGTGAAAAATATACTCCTTTGTGTTATACTGCCATCTGATAATCTCACTGCATACCTCTTAGACTTTGGGTTATGAGAAACACTAAATGAATGTTCTTTAATCACTTCTGTGTCCTCACATTTATTTTAAAATCTGTTTTATACCCTCTCAGACATTTCTTTTTTGCCCTAGTCTGTTTAATTTCTTCGCAGGGAGACTGACTGAGGCTGTTGATCATCTTCATTTCCCTTCTCTGCAGCTTCTTTTTGTGATACTATATACTGAGAGTTAAGACCAAATTGTATTCAATATTAAAAATTTAGACAACCCATGAATTTATACAAAGCATAATAAGGTTTTCTGGTTTGTTCTCTGCTCCTTTCATAATGATTCCTAACATGCCATTTGTGGCTTTTTGACCACTGCCAAGATTGAACTATTTTTTACAAAACATGAAGAGGAACAATCTCTGTTCTGAATGATAATGGCTAATTTTGAGCTCATAACTGTGTAAATATAGTTAAAGTTGGCTTTCCTTACGTGTCCTGCTTTGCATCCTATCAATATTGAATTTCATTTGTTATTTTACTACCCAGTTTCTCAATAATGAAAACTCCTCTAAGAGTCTCTTTGTTAGATTTCCTTTTTTCCTGTCTAATTTCTCATCTGCAGCAAACATCATCGCCTTATTATTCATTCTTCTTTCCATATCATTTAATAAATCCATGTCTCCTGTACTCCATCAGCAACCTTTCAATTTTAAAGACTGACTTTTTATTCTTAACATTTTGTTCCTGTCCTTTAGCAAGCTTTTAAACCTGAAAAGAAACTTTTGTCTTACAAAAATGCACAGAATCTTTGGTGAGGAAACTTGTTAAAACGTTTTTGGAAATCAGAGTGTACCATCTCCTTACTGACTCCTTACACAATTCTAATAAGGACAATAAATTTTCCATTTGGGATTTTGCAAAACGCTGCCCCTTCTCAATTTCATTATATTTATCCAGGAGTCTACTGATTTCTTCCAGTTTTCTCTGTAGAAAAGACAACTGCTTTCTTTGATTTTTTTTTTTTTTTATGTTTGTCATCACATTTGGACCCTTCTGTTCTCATTGTAGCAAGACTGTTTTAAGAGAGATACACACATCACAAATAATATTCTGGCATTTTCAGATCTGACTTCTTTGAGAATACTGGGGAGAGTTCTATCTCATTCTGTTTGTTTATTACTATTCCTTCTTTATTTTTTTTCTAAGACTTCTTCAACCACGCCACTTTGAGATAGCTCTTCTTATCCAAAAGATGAATTTCTTCTTTACTCCTTCTGTGAGAAATTTTAAAGCTTACAACTGTTCTTTTGATGTCAGTAGTGATAATACATTATACATTGTATTGTCTGTCAATTAATATTTGAGTGTCTTTAATCACAGAGTATTTCCCTATGAAAATAAAGAAATTTACCAAAGCAATAGAAGAGCAATACTTGCCTCAGTTTTATCAAATTCGTACTTCAGCCCAGAAGCTTCAATAACTCAAAAAGAAAGCCGGCTTCCCAGATTTAACTAGGTTGTAGCAGTTTCAGATACGTTTAATTGGCAGAGTTGAAGTATATGAAGACACTGCTCATTTTTCTCAGTGAAGGTTTTGTAACTGGGGTCCATATTGCTTTTGAGCATCAGATTGATGTGAAAACAAAAGTCATGTGGGAGAATGATATGGATTATTGACTGCACTGCAGGGAATATGGAGGCAGAAAGGAGTGCATTAGTGTTTACATACAGCTGAGCTAAACAAGAATGCCAAATGCTCCCGCTAAGAAGTATTTGAGCCATGACCTCTAACTAGCAATTTTCATTTTAGTTAACACACTCTTTTTCAGTTTAACACAGATCTCTGCTAAGGGCAAGACTTGTTTCTTTCCTCCTCATTTTACAAGTCATTTAAATACCTGAAAACAGTTGAACTGTTGGCAAAGAGCATTGAGGGAAAACTGTGTGACAAAAAGGTGTGTGAAACAGCTGCTTTCAGTACTTTGAGGTTGAAAAACAGAGTTACCTCTATGTGGGATTTCCTCCTCCAGGAAAAGCCCTTTAAAGTATCTCAAGGTTTCTCAGTTTGTTGTCAAAGGTACAACACAACCGCCCAAAGCAGGCCTAAGTACCAATCTTTCTTGAAAGGATGTCAGGGACATGGGCTCAGGGAGAAACTTAGAAGCATAAAAGCACATTTTGGGAGAAGATGAGTTTACTTGCTCTATCTCCTTTCATGTTTTGTTATTGCTGGGAAGAACAGATGTGCTTATTTTACCTAAACTTAGAAAAGGGAGAAAGCTCGAATGCTGTAACAATGACTTCATGGGAGGGTCACAGTTCACACCAGGTGTAAGCGAGAGGAATAGCACCAGAGGAATGTGTTTGGGGTTGGTTTTTGCTTCCCCCCAACTGGTTTGGAGGAAGACAACTGTATTTCTAAAAAAATATGGCACAAACCACAGGGCCTGGGGAAACTGGGAAGTGGGAGTGGAAGTATGTCTGACTTTGAAAGCAATCTGCCACCTCAAACAGAAAGTGGGGAGGGAAGGAGGAAAGAGAGATCACACCTGCTAAAGGACCTTAGTGTGGTTCTTTAAACACACGAAGACCATGACCTTGGCAGATTATATCTTCTTCCCCGGAGTGTTTAGAGGATCACCTGGAAAGTGCTCACCAGGAATCCCACTGACAGAGCTGCACTCAGTGGTAAGGGAAGGAGGGGGGGAGAGAGAGAGCTTCTTAATTTTTCATGAGCGAGCGATCCCTTTTGTATATTAGATAGGCAGAGAATTATTTGAATCTCTTCAGGGAATGGTGGCTTTTTTTTTCACCCAGCAGCTGTAAAACCTAACTTCATCTCTCCATGCATTTACTCATGAGGCGCTGCCCTGTTAGCAGCTCTACACAATTGTCGTATTATAGCATATATGTAAAACAAAACCTGATTCTGGTTTTAGCAGGTTTCTTTTCCCAGTGCGGCTCAGGACATTACCAAGGACAAGTGGAAAAAGACCATAAATCTTCACAATTATTTCAACATCCTTTCTTCAGATATTATTTTAGTGACATTTGTCTTAATGTTGGCCTTAACTTTGATGTTACTGTCTCCAGTGGAGACGTTTTTATGTACGTGACTTATGTCCAGGAGCACCGAATCAGATTGCTAATGCTTGACAGCTGTGTCTTACACATGTCAGAGGGACAGGAGGTACCTCACTCAACTTTTCCTGGGGACTCCAGCTTTATTTCCTGCCTCTGTTTCCTCCTTTGAGTGCCAGGCCTGCTGTTGACATATTCTCTAGCTGTAGAGAATGAGAGAAGAGAAATGGGAAAATTACCTCCACATTACCAGCTGATCTGAAGATGCTAAACCACAAACAACAAAATCAGGTTGAATCTTTGCCACTGGACAGCATGTATTTTGTAATTCATTATAACTAAATAGACATGTAACTACAGATGTGTATATATATAACTATGTATAATATATAATGTAGTATTTTTATATACTACATATTGTATGACTGTTATACTCACCAGTGCTGGATCTCAGGGCTGATGGCAAGAAGCAAGAAAAGTTGTGAAGGCTGGCCTGGTGACAAGCACAGATTTTTCTCTCATCCCCAGAACAGTGATGTTCTCACCACATTTGGCTGTACTCTAATCTAGAGCTTTTCCTCACCCAACAATAACCATCAGCACATGCTTCCTAGGTAGTGGGTAAGTAGTGACACGAGGAGGTCTCCTTGCCTGTGTAGAGCACAAGAGGTTATGCTACAGGTTTTGTCCAGGCATCACTTGCATCCCCAGTGCCTCTCTCACACTTCCCCATCCACGAGGTGGGGGAAAGAAAAGCAACAGGGAAGGGGGCTTGTGGTGGCCTTTTCCTAGCTTCCTCTTCACACACATACACACAGATAACTAGTGCAAACATTTGCCTTAAGATATGAAGGGGACACATTACTCTTGTTTTTCTAAATGTTTCTTGATTTTGGAAAACATGTTTTAGTATGTAAGAACCCTGATAACAGAATACTGGTACAATAAAAAAGTGAGTGAAAAATTAAATAATGTAGAAGGCTTTTTGTCATAGACATCATAAAACTTGTGAAGTTTGTGCACTGGTGACAACATTAGAGACTTGACTATATTTTGACCAAGATGAGACAAGACAATGAAAGGGTTGTGCATGCATGTAAATGTCTCACAGGTCTCTGGGGAGCCACTGGGAAAAGGATAGGAGCCAAATCTGACACTCCTGTAATGTACCAGGTAATGAGTCTAGTGAAACCCTCTACAGGTCTGTGCTTCTCTTGGTTTATGACTTACAAATATGTAAGTAGGAACACACCATTATGTTTCTAAAATATGCATGCTCATGAGAAGGCTGTTCCAGCCCAGCCTATGGACTGATTTGCTGATATAAAGGAATTAACATATCAAACAAAGCCATTGTCTTTTGGCCTCGTATTTATTATGTTATAAAGATTGAGGTCTAATAAGTCATCTCCAGCAAATTTCACTCTTCTAACATTGTCATCTGGTTTATGTTGATGAAATTTTGGGCTGGGAAAGTATAGAAAAAGCAGAAAGTAATTTTGCAGAGTCCTGTAGAAGTATAGATTTGTTGAGTGGAAATTGGATGATATCAGAAAATAAAGTTTATTACATTTTTGTGGGGTCTGATATTTATTATTTAGCAGATTTATGAGGCAAAAATTGTTTCCACAAAGCTCAGATCACAGCTGTAGCTATAGTAATATCCTTAATGACTTTTATTTTTACTTCGGGTTGTAGTGTAGAGTGTCCTTCTAGCAGAAAAGTGATCAAGTATATTTATAGATGTTGCACTTGGACATCCTGGTGGGATGGGGGAGAAAATCAGAAAAGTAAAGGTGAGAAAACTTGTGGGTTGAGATAAACCCACTTGAGTTTAACAAGTAAAGCAAAAGCTGCACACACACAAGCAAGGCAAAACAAGGAATTCACGACTCCTCATGGTCAGGCAGGTGTTCATCCATCCCCAGGAAAGCAGGGCTCCATTTTAATGTAATGGTGACTTGGAAAGACAAACATTATCACTCCAAACATCCCCCCTTTCCTTCTTCTTCCACAGCTTTTGTTGCGGATCATGATGTCATATAGTATGGAATATCCCTTTGGTCAGATGGGGGATGTGTCCCCTCCCAACTCCTTCTGCACCCCAAGCCTATTTGTTGGTGGAGTGGTGTGAGGAGCAGAAAAGGCCTTGGCTCTATGTAAGCACTGCTTAGCTATAGGTAAACATCCCTGTCCTGGGTTCAGCTACATCAGTCATTTTTTCTCCTCCTTAGTAGCTGGTGCAGTGCTGTGGTTTTGACTTTCAGCCTGGGAACAACGCTGGTAACACCGATGTTTTTAGTTGTTGCTCAGTAAAATTTACTCCGACCAAGGACTTTCTCAGTCTCCTGCTCTGCCAGGGAGGAGGGGAAGCCAGGAGGAAGCAGAGACAGGACACCTGACCCAAACTGGCCAAAGGGCTATTCCATACCACAGCACGTCATGCCCAGTATAGAAACTGGGGGGAGTTACCCGGAAGGCCCAGATCACTGCTCGGGTCGGGCTGGGTATCGGTCGGCTGGTGGTGAGCAGTTTGTGTCCTCTTCCCTTGTTATTTGCCTTATCATTATTTTTATTGGTGGTAGCAGTAGTAGTTTGTATTATACCTTAGTTACTGGACTGCTCTTAACCCATGGGAGTTACATTCTTCTGATTCTCCTCCCCATCCCTCTGGGAGCAGCGGGAGAAAGAAGCGGGGGAGTGAGCAAGCGGCTGCGTGGTTCCAAGTTACCGGCTGGGCTTAAACCGTGACAATCCCTGAATTATCAACATGGTTTTCCAGCACAAATCCATACTGTCTGCTATGAAGAAAACTAACTTTACCCCAGCCAAAACCAGCTCATCATGGGGAGCTCTGTGCGGCTTCAGACTGCAGTTTAGAGCCCTTGAGCTGAGACTGAAGAAGCAGGATTGGGGAAGCAGCCTGTGACAGCAGGACCCTGCAGCCCTATGACTTGAGCTGACCCTGTTTCAGTGTTTTCAGGTTTGTACCTGATGCAGTTCTATACCCTCACTGATGTTTGGCTCAGCCTGAGGCATAATAATGAGCTAAAGCACATGTGAAATGTAGCTGAATGAGCTGATGCTAAACAGTACAAAATGTCAGTTCTCAGCAAGGGTAATAACACTGCTGGATCATAAATCATCTGTTGGGACGCAGCCAGACAGCAGCAAATTGCAGGCCTAATAACAGAAAATGCACATGATATATGGTAGGTGTGATTAAGTTTCAGGGCAAATGTCTGCCAAATATGACTATAAGATTGTAACTCAGAGGACAGGGTAGAGCAGAACCAGTGTGAGTTGTGAAGGAGAGTATGACTGGTGAAGCTGAGGTGCATTTTAATCAGTTAGCCAGCACTAATCTTCACTTCGCTAGAGAAAAGAGCCAGCTGAGGCTGTTAACAGTGGCTCTGGAGAGGCACAGCTTCAGGAAGGCAAAAACGCTTCCCACAGCACACGCTGCAATTTGGAGTGGCAGAAATACAGGCAGAGGTTCCAGTTACAAACTGAGCAGCAGCAGCAGCAGGTGGGAACATCATGAGCACAATGTTTTCCACACAGCACTTCATCTTATGACTGGACTCACCCCCTGGGAAGCCCAGCATCATCCTAATCTGCATCAATTTTATAAATAAGTATTTGGCCAAAATTCCACTTTCTCTGTGAGGATAGATTAATTGTGGGTTGGCACGAGTATCACACCTGCACACCTACAGGAAAGCATTTTCCCCGGCCTGGTCCCATGTCCTGTGGCCAGCCAGCTGCTCTCCTCGTGACCAGGCACTCCACATGACCAACACTTCTGCCCCAAAATCTACTGAGCACCTTCTCCAGGATCCTCTCCCTCATGCTGTCCCCCTTCTCTGCAGCTTATGGGCAGCCCTGGTGAAAACAGTTGGGAATCCAAGGGAACCCCTTTGGGGATGAGGCAGTGTGAGTGAGGCACTGGGAGGGAAGAGAAAGGACTTTTCTCCACCCAGAGCAGAACCCCCTGGAGGCAGCAGCGAAGGGAACATGACTCGCCCGCATTCAAAGCGGTGGGAACCACAGGAAATGGCATTTTGCAGCAGCATAACCCCACAGAAGGATGAGCACAGCTCCAAGTGCTGCTGCAAAATACCCCAGATAGAGCTCTGTGCTCAGATATGTCCCTGTGAGGAGCACCTGGTGTGTCAACTAACAAGTTAGCCTTCAAAGAGAAGCCTTGACAGACCTAAGAATGGTGTTCTGTCATTATGGAAAAACAACCTGTACCTGCTGTGGGTCTGGTGGCAGGTCCAATGCTGAGCAGGTCACTAGAGGCTACAAGAGTCATCTTGCTCACACACATGGCACATGAGCATAAATTCTGGAACTGAGAGTTATACTGGACTCCAAGAAAATTTTACCCTCATAAGAACAGGTAAAAAGCGATGAGTAACTTAGGCAAAAGCTATTTTTCAGCCTTACTTATTTAGAAAACAGCATCAGTGGTACAGCAACATTTTTCTTGATAAGCAGAAAAGAAATGCATCAGATTAATAGCTAACATGCTTGTGCCTCAGAAAATAACAAACTAGATTGGTTTTATTTAGACATAATAGATTAAAAAGTAATCTTAAATTGCAAGATGATGCAGAGAGTTGCTTCAGTGGAGTGCTGATATAATATTACCTTTGCTGTTACATAAACACCAAGAATAATCTCTTCTACGGGATAACATGGCTAGTTACACTCTAATTCCCCTCCGACAATTCCATACACCAACCACTGAGCAGGAATAATCTGTAATACAAATTCCATTCCAGCAGGGACTTTCACCCCTCAGTCTGACATACTTGGCTTGAATAAATCTGATTAAGCCTATTTTTAAGAAATATTTTCAGAATTATGCAGTAGCACAACGTGTAGCCACTATTTCCCAGGTAGTTTTTAAGACATGCGGCAGTTACATCAGTTTCAAATTTGGAAATCGCATGTGCAGATAGAGATTAGGCAAACATGGTCGCTTTAGGGCTGTAACCTCCAGAAACAAACTGCTGTCCTGTTCTACCTTGAATTCAGCATCGGGGGACTGTTGAAGGAAGATGGGAAGGCAAGGCACGGCAAGGCAAGGCAAGGAACAGAAACTGTGTACACAAATAACAATTTAAATTGTGAGGGATTACTTGCTTTACTTTTTCTGACCATTTCTGATGTTTGCTTTCCCTCTCCATTGAAAATGCTTGTCAACACCCGTGGCACATTAAAGGAATCTCAGGACACAAACTAGCAGGAATTTTCCAAATGAGAGTCTTTTGAAATATTCATATACCTTATTTTAATCGTATAACTTGCACCTTGGGGTAGCTTCTGTCCCAGTATTAACACCTTTTCTCCATACAGGTAGTGGTATACAGGTAACAACCACTTGCTTCTGATTTGTTTGGAACTACTATTTAAATTCTCACAGGATTTTGATTAAGTGGTTTAAGAATGTGTAGATTCTCTGAAATTACTAACAGGGAGAAGAGTGAATTTACTAGAAAAATCACAGCACAACTAAGCATATTTAAAATAAAACCTTAAAAAAAAAAAGTAACAACATAAGGCAAGAAATTGGTATTTGGGGAAACAAATCCCTTATTTAATGGAGACAGCATTTATCTGGTTTTGGCTGTTACTCAGTCATTTGTATGGTGGCTAAACTATAAAGTATGTTATATCAGTATTATAAAAATAAATAGGACAATTAAGACTGTGGCATGTGCAAAACCACTTTAAGGGTATATATTTACCTTGAGTACACAGAAATACAATATAAAAACCAAAGAGACTTAACCTTAAAGCAACTTTAGGACTTCTATCTGCAGGCACATGGGGCTACAATAGGCTTCAGCAAAACTCAGAGGTACACAAGCATCAAACTGCTGAAACTATTTAGACTCATAAAACATGGGAGACACGAATTATGAAGTTTTTCCATATTTCTGTTATTCTCCCATATTGTGACATGAAGTAAACCTTAATCTGTTCAAAAAAACCCGTGGCTTGTTTCCTTCCACCTTTCTGTGACAGCATATGGTAGTCTGTCTGTTCTGAGTGCCAGGTAATTTGTTTAGAAAATATGTAATAATCTAGAAAAAATAAGCAAAGAAAGTAAATTGAAGTTTTCAACCCTAAATCAGGGAAATAGTTTTCTTTTTTTGTTGTACTGTGTTTTCCACCATGTTGTCATCCATGAAAATTAAAGACAAGCTAAATACTGCCAGTATTTGAAATGGCTTTCTATCAAAGTTTAAGAAACCAAAGAAAAAGCCAAACAGAACACAAGCAAGAAATATTAATTATTTCAATCTCTTCCCTTTTTTTGTGCATCGTTATGAAGGCTTTCTGAGAAGGATTAGGTTTTTGAGATAAAATTGACCCTCAAAACGGACTGAAGTTCTTTGTCTGCCAAACTAGCACTGAGATGTACTTCAGCCTGTCATAGATCCAACAGCTTATATTGGATCAAAATGTATATGGGCAAAATAAATTTCAAAGATGCAAGTTCTCCTTGGTGTGTCTGCTTGGTTTTGAAATAATCTGAACATGTGTATAGACAAAATTTATTAAATTGAAAATAGTAATAGAATAGTTATCACAAGCCATTCAAGGAACCTTGAGGCCACAGGGCACTGAGCCTAGTTATTTCCCCTCATGCACCTCCTCTCTCTCCAGTACCACACACTCCAAACACCTTGTCTTCAGCAGAAGCACTGATCCCCTCTGCCTCACCCTGCAGGGACAATCCAGGTTTCACAACAGGCTGAAGCTGCTTTTGTCCTCCCCTCTGAAGAATGCCTCTTCCACCTGCTTGCAGACTTGAAATTAGGGAAGTGGATGAGAACTGTCAATGTGAGGCCAGAGATGAAGAAAGCATTTTTCATGTGGTTAGAAGGAAATTTTCAGCTCTGCTTTTTCCATGGAGAGGAGTATCCTGGGGCCTCTTTCTGACATGGCCGAAGCACCTGTCTTCTCATTCAATTGGCATATTTCCAGGCTGATGTTAATCATCCTCTGGCTCCTGGTTATACAACCTGCAGTACGTAAAGCTCAAAATTGCCCAAAAGCTCTCAGTAAATTATCTGATATATTTAGAGCTTTAACTTTCTTTTATTTAACTATTTTCTGAAAAGTGATTTTAAGCTCCAGTGTTTGAATAGAAACTCAGTATCAGATTAGCTCTTGAACAGAATCTATGGAGTTTAATAGCCCATACCCTCTCACAGTCAATAGAATTTCCTCTTTAAAACCTCAGGGAAGCAATTCTTGTGGCTGAATTCAGTGAGGTATTTGCTAATGTATTGCCAAGTAACAATTATATTGACTGGAGAATTCAGCTGTCTTCTTTGTATGTTACTCTTCATGCTACCACATTTAAAGTATATCAAGAGGGAATTAAATAAAGCATTGTTTAAAGAGTCCTAATATAAATCTATAGAAAGAAATATATTTCAAGAATTTAAGGAACCACCAAAGTTTATCTTCTTAACATGAAATGGGAGTTAGATAAAGACGCTTAATGTTTCCTTTAGAACATTTTCCAGTCTTCAGGATTTGAATGTTTTAGTGAAAATATATACCGAAAAGCTATTTAAAGTAAAGGGTATATTTCTTTAAGCAGAAGAAGGTCAAAAGAGAGATGATTAAGATCAATCACTAGAATATAGTTTATATTGGTTTTAAGATATCTCTGACATTTCTTTCTCTTAAAAGGTGAAGCACCCTCACATATTTTTCCTGTAGTCAGTTTTTTCATGGCCAAGTGATATTTGTTTTCTTGGGGAAAAACTTCACCGTTTCCTGCACCTGCTCCTTTTCTTTTTTGGAAAGGCTATCCATTACTGTAAGGTGGCTGCTGCCTGTCTGCCCTTTAAGAAAGCAGTTCATGGCTGATGCTCTGCCAGGGGAGCCATAGGTGCCCCTTCCAGCCAGCCTACGATGCACAGCAGCCCTGGCAGCCTAGTAACACCCAAGAGAAGATGAGAGAAAAGTGGTAATTCCAACAGACAAAGCAATTGTTAGAGTGTACTGAGCACATCTGTAGAAATCTGGTAGTGAATCTTAGTTGCATGTTTAAGCAGCATTTTACCTAATCGCAGATTTGGAAACACTAATAGTGTTGGATGTGGGGGCTGGTGCAGAAAGTGAGGAAACAGCAAACAGGTGCACTGGCTAAGAATGAATTACTAGCCATAAGATATCTCAGGTGCCCAGGTGTAGTAAGAGTGATTAACAGCACTTATATGATCAGCTCATTAGAAGCTATAGGAGAAATTACCTGTATTCACTGCAAAAGATGATTCTGGGTGGAAATTAGATGTGTATATTTTCAAATCTTATTTGTAAGTTGCTAAAAGGAAGGGAAGGAAGAGATGAGTGCTAGTCAGAAGCAAAGGTAGTGTTGAAAAGAGGGCGATGCTGCTCCAAGGCTGACCACAGCTCAAAACTCTGGGCACATCTTGGGGATTCTCAAGGATGATAGAGCAAGGTATTGCACAGGCCTTCTGCTATTAAGTCTGATTTCTTTTGGACTTTTTAATTAGCTCTTTTTTATTCTTTTTATTGGAAGGCTGATCTGAATTCTCATATATATAAGACCTGGGGTTTTTTTGTTTGTTTGGGGTTTTGGTCATGAGGCCTGTATGTGAGGTGGACTGAATGGGTTCAGGTGACAGCAAGAACACTACATCTTCCTGTCAGCAGTGGGACCAGATAAAAGACCATAGCTGGGAACCTGTGAGTGACCTGTGTCCTTACATATATATGGGGAACCCAAGAGAAACATGGCCTCTGTGATGTAAAAGCACTGGATTTGAAGTCCTAGATTTTTGACGAAGGATTCTCTGCAATGGTTATAAACCAGGAAAACTCCAGAACATCTCTTAAAGATTTCTGTTCACATCCTGCTTGAAAGGACTTAATTTCCTAAACCAAGCTCATAAAAGCACAGGTAGTAAAGCAAACTGGAAGATATGAAGGCTAAAGAAAAGAAATAGGCCAAGGGTGTCACCCTTTTTGACTCTTGAGGTTTGCTTGTGGATGACAGAAAACAGAAACCTCCTGTAACTCCTTTGGTTAACCTCTCATTTAATAAAATAAATATCTAAAACCAAAAAATGGTAAGAGTTTGGAATCTCCAGGCATGTACAAAAGCAGTTGTTATTGGTTTTTAATGCACAAGCAAGTTTGTAATGATTTGGCAACTAAATATAATTTGTCAAGAACAAATTGTAACAAAACAATCTAATCACCTTCTATGACAGCAGGTGGTGAGGCACTGGAACAGGTTGCTCAAGGATGTTCAAGGCCAGGCTGGATGGAGTCTTGGGTGACACAAGTTTAAGTGTGAGGTGCCCCTGCCTGTGGCAGGGAGGTTGGAACTAGATGATCTTAAGGTTTTCCAACCCAAACCATTCTATGATCCTATGAAAGGGAGCAATAGATGCTATGTGGAATTTCACTTTTGAAAAGATTTTTGTGTGTGAATGCAAAACTGGTTGGAAAGCAATATCCAAGAAGGAGCTATCAAGGGGTTTTTGTCAAAGAACAATCAGGGTTCAGCAAGTGAGTGTTTTGAATACAGTTTTGCCCAGTACTTTCCATACTAAGTGAGCTGATCAAACACTATGCACTTAAGAAGCCTGCAGGACACACCGATTTAGGCAAGGCTGAAGGCACGTTTGAGGGCGGAAATTAACTTCTGAATTGCCATGACCAATTGGGGAAACAGCCTGGAAAAAATTATATCAAATTTAGTGGGACAAGCTGTCTTGCTATACAAACAGAAATAACCACAAAGGCAGGATAAAGAACACCTGGCTGGACACTTTCTTTGGAATAAGATCTGTTGGTGGTTGTGAGACAAACACTGAGCCGCTGGCAATGTCAGTCTGGCAAAAAAATAAAAAATAAATAAAAAATATACACCAGAGGTAATACAGGGCTGTTTAAATAGAAGGATCCTGTAAAACATGCAGAATATACTCAACTTTGGTACAGCTTCCATCAACATTTTCTAATCCTTCCCTGGAGGTTTTTCTTGACATCAGTTTAGGTAAACATTGGTTAGAAAGGTTGTAAATGTAGCTGATCTTGCCTCAGACAGAGAAATTAACTAGATGATCTCTTGAAGTCTCTTCAAAAAAACCCTTTCTTTTTCCATTATTTCAATGTAAGAATAAAATACAACAATATTAACTATTCTTCCCTGTGTTGCACTTTCCTTTTTCACCTATTCTTCTCCCATTGTCCTGGGAAGCCCAAGTTAAGGGAGATGCTTTCTTCTGTCTACTTTCCTCCTTTGGTGACATGTTGTACCATTTTAATCTTCCCCTGCTTGTCACCCCTGACATATCCTTTACAGACTGCTGCCCTGTTGCTTCAATCAGAATAAATCTGCCTCCTTGGGGTGAGGCTGTTGTGAAATGAAAAGCAACCTCACAACAAAAGTCACTACACATTTTCTGCTATAGGAACCAAGATCAACCTATCAGATGCTGTCTGCTTGGGGTTTTTTTACTTCATCTCTGTGGCATTTTGCAACTTCTAATCAAGCTGTAAAATTGCTGGCTTTTGTGTGGTACACTTTGACACCTGGGCAGCCTTAAAGCAGAAACTGTCAGTGTATGTACCTTTTTCACTGAAGCAATGATACACCTAAGAGTTAGCACTTGCAAACGTTGCTGTACTCCTCAAGAGCCAAAGTGGCTGCAGGATAGTTCCTTTCCACGCTTTGCAACAATGCCACCTCTTGCCATGCTCCCTGCAGGGCTGTCCACAGTAATCCTTACCCATCAAGTTTTCAGAAGTTGTATCTGGAGATGGCTACCCGTATTCACAACTAGATGGTTAGAAATATGCTGCTTTACTGCAAAAGGGGTTCGGCTGGCCTTGGGGAGCCCAGGCTGAGAGGTGGAACTCTGTGTGAAGTTGATTGAACTGCTAAAACTGAAATGCTTTGTTTTCTTCCTATTCAGGAGGTCAAGTCCCATAATTTTGCAGGAATTGTCTTGACACTGGCAAAAACATTATAGAATCATAGGATAGTCTGGGTTGGAAGGGACCTTCAAAAGCCATTTAGTCCAAGCCCCTTGCCATGGCCAGTGACATCTTCAACTAGATCAGTTTCCCCAGAACCACATCCAGCCTGGCCTTGAATGTCTCCAGGGATGGTGCATCTACCACCTCTCTGGGCAACCTGCTCCAGTATTTTACCACCCTAAAACCTTCCTGCTCCCCTCCCCTCTCCTCCCCGGCAGCCATCTTTGCCTCACCCCTGCTGCTTAGAAAACTCTGAACGTCACTTGTCCCAGAATGGGAAAAGTTGGGGGCCAGTGAAATGTGATTGGTAAAAAATATGTAAAAACAGATCTGTGTTTTCCACAGAGATCATTCCAGCCTGGTCACTTTAGCTAATATGTATGCATACTCAGTTTTGCTTCTTCTGGGTATTGAACATGCTGCTGA
>NW_009940604.1:34483-35383 GCF_000696875.1 Nestor notabilis
CAAACTGAGTCTGCCAACTGGAGCCACAAGTGTTGCTGTCCAGCAGTTAAGGGCTGTTTCCATAAACAGAGAGTGTAAGGAATTAAAATTTCTAAAATGCACTGCTGTACATTTACAATCAGTTTGCATGTTTATATCATAACCTGAACACATGCAAAAAAGTTATTCTTGCCTAACATAAATCATTTCACATACTTTCAGAGGGAGACTTGGAACATTAGAATGACTTTTGGTTATTCCACTTGAGTTACATTTTCTCATAGAGTCTATTGCTGTTCCTCTGCATTTTCCATTATCTACTAATAAAAAAAGGTAGCATTTCAAGTTTCATAAACAGATTAATGTGGATATTATCGTCATCTTGATAAACATATTTCAGCAAGAGTTGAGATACGGATGTTTTGTCTAGTAGAAAAGCTATCATTCAGCTTAAGGAGTCTTCCTTGCTTGACATACTGTTTAGCTTCTAGCTCTTGGAGAGACTGATACCATCATAAGCAAGTTTTTTGGATGCAGCTAAGACCAAAGGTCGGCCCATTTATGGAAGATGATAACTCGCAGGAGGTTTTCATTCCTTACTAGAAGATGAATTGTATCAAAAGGCTGCAGAGACATTTCCAGGCTAAATCACAGCTGCTAAGTGGATTGTCTTAGACAGGAGTTTCTGTGTTTCAAACCTGTATCAATAAAACACATAGAAAACAGAGGAGGTGATCCAGAAAGTTCCAGTAAGTGTCTGAAGCAACTCTTCAAACAAAAAAGACAAAATACTTATTTTAGGTGTTTGGTTGTCTGGAGCTGGAAAAGAATGAGATTAATCACAGGGGTGTTCGGGGTTTTTTTCAACATGACAATGTGGATGAGGATAAACGAAAGAAGAGTTAAATATATAAATATATA
>NW_009940605.1:0-2784 GCF_000696875.1 Nestor notabilis
GGCGCCGTACGAGCTGGCGCGGAGGGGGCGGCCGGGGGCAGGTAGTGTGGGCTCGGGGCGTGGTGCCGGTTTGAGGGCGGATTGGGTCTCCCCGGTAGGACGGCCGATGGGGAAGCGGGGCTGCCGCGCGGGTCGGAGCGTATCTGAGCCCGCCGAGAGGCAACAGGTCGCGACAGGTCTGTCTGCGAGTCACCTTAGAAACTCAAGGGACGGAACGGAAGGGGTACAGAAGAAAGGAGACGCGATGGGGTTACCTTCGCATTGGAATTTGGCAGGGTCTTGCTGAAAGACCTGGAGATGCTGCACCGGATTTGTGCATGTGGGGAGCAAGCTAACAGGTTGCCTGAGTGCGAGGGTGTGGATGGTGGTATCCAGAGGTTACAAAAAGGGTCTAAGCCCTGCGTAGATTTTCAAGGTAGCCACCGTGGGAGGGACAGGAGGGAGATCGGAATCAAAGGTGCAAATCCTCGTTTGAGGAGTAGGCATTGCAAAGGGTGTCCAGCACACATGGGAGGAGCTAGAAGAAAGTGGGATTGAGATTAAACTCAGCATGTGGCTAGACAGCGAGGGGGGGGGCTTTATTTGGAAGAAGGCAAATCTGAATTAAGGACTGAAAGATAGTAATTTTATTAGAATAAGATTATGCAGTGATAAGAAATAGAGAAGAAAGGGGGAAAGGGTGAAGTTGCAGTGGCACCCTTCAAAAATCAAGGATGGAGAACCTCTAGTGTGTCTGCTGACAAATGAAAGAATGTTTAGGGAATCATGTAGAAGTCATTGGACCAAGCAAAGACAAGACATCAAGAAGAGTGTTACTGAAAGTGATTGACAGATTAAGCGGGATTTGATTTAGGTAGGAGGAATTCTTCAGGCACTTCAGTGACAGTTGTGACAGCTGAGCACAAAGATCTGCAAGAACACTGCAGACTATGTAACAGAGGAACCCCAGACCATGGAGTTCATGGAGTCTATATGTGAAAAAGAAGGAATGTGGGACAACAATCTGAAACAAATTGGATCAAGAACTGGGTCCTTCCTCCCCCACATGGGAGAGATTAGAGAATTATTGTGCTGCAAGAACAATAACTAGATTAAAAGGTTAGAGAGAAAGAAGGTGGTTGTTATTTACTACATAAAATATACAGTAAATTATACTTTAAAAGAGAATTTGCAGAGGTAGTGTATTCTATCCAGACCTTATTAAAAATGGAAAATGCATAAATCTTCAACTCATATATAGATATACTGCCTCAAAGAAACAATTTGCAAATGCCTGTCAAGGCGGCCATATGGAAAGGCTGGCAGAAGGGCAGCTAGTGAACCAGTTATATGTGCCAAGTTCAATTTGTCACACTTTACAGTACTGAGAAATATTTTGTTCTTGTTTTGAGAAGGAAAACTCTCATTAGTACAGATTCAACAATCTACTCCTCAAAATGCATCTTTTACAAAGAAAAACATCCAGTATGTCTGCCCTTAGGTATATATGTCTGGTGCATAATGTATCTACAAGGGTATGTAGTAAATATGGAGTACTGATTTAAACCGTGCGGAGCAAAGGGATCCTCATTTAAACTTAAAACATGCCTTGGCCATCAGTCCTTGGGACTGGAAGACTGACAGCTTTCAGTCCAAAAGCATATTGAAACTAGAGATGCAGTTACTACCTTTGGACCACAGCCCCTGTGTCTGCAAGGAGACAGTGGCAAGTGCGAGCATGGTGCAGGCAAGTGCTGGTATCACTTCTTCTCCTCAGGTGTAACACTGAGGGGTTTTTTTGTGATTACTTTGAGTGGGTTTGGCATCAAAATTCCACATCCGTGTTTGGTCCCCCAGCCTTTGGTACTTTTAGGCTTCTCAACAGCTTGGCTTGGTTCTGGAAGTCACCCTGCCCAAGCAAAGCTCAGCTTTTCATACCTCTGGCAAAATCCAGGCCTTCCCTGAACCAGGGGGATGCCTGGCTGGCCACACACAATCATAGAATCCTGGAATAGTTTGGGTTGGGAGAGACCTTCAAAGGTCACCTAGTCCAACCTCCTGCAATGAGCAGGGACATCTTCGACTAGATCAAACTGCCCAGAACCACATCCAGCCTGGCCTTCAATGTCTCCAGGGATGGTGCATCCACCACCTCTCTGTGCAACCTGTGCCAGTGTTTTACCACCATCATTGTGAAGAATTTCTTCCTCACATCCAGCCTGATCTCACCTTTTTTGGTTAAAACCATTACTCCTCATCCTGTCACAACAGGCCCTGCTAAATAGTCTCTCGTCTTTCATGTAGACCCCTTTAAGTACTGAAAGACTGAGTCATATCTTCTCCAGGCTGAACAAGCCCAGCTCTCTAAACCTTTCCTCACAGGAGAAGTGCTCCATCCTTCTGACCGTTTTTGTGGCCCTCCTCTGGACCAATAGGTCCATGTCTTTCCTGCACTGAGGGCTCCGGACCTGGACACAGTACTGCAGGTGGGGATCACCAGAGCAGAGCAGAGGGGCAGGATCACCTCCCTCGACCTGCTGGCCATGCACCTCTGGGTGCAGCCTGGCGTAAGAGTGGCGATCGTATGCCAAGATGTAAATCCATCAGATGCGAGTGTGCAAATATTTTATCAACTGCGAGTCAGAAATTGTCAGAAATCTGAGGATTCACAAGAAAGGAGGGAAAAAGTCAAACCAACAACCCCCCCCCACCAAACTAGTTGGTTTTGACCCAGCCCGGCTACTCCGGTGCCGTTCCCCAGGCCCTGGAGAAGCTCAGCGTCGGGGGAAAGCCTCGGGGTCCCCG
>NW_009940606.1:0-5487 GCF_000696875.1 Nestor notabilis
GGCTGCTCTGGGAGCTCGGGAACGCTCGGAAGAATCATGTTGAGCCCTGGGATATTTTTATATCGACATAAAAAGTCAGAGTCCTACAACTTTCTTCTACTGTCACTGTAAAAATGTTGCTGCAGAGCAAGTTTTTGCTCTTACAGAGAAAGTATGAAGAAGTGCAGCTCTTACGTAGAGGTTCTGGTTTGGGCGCTGGATTGGGCAGTTGTAACACCAGGGTGCTTCTTTGCTCTTAGTTCACAGCTTACAAAGTAGGTCTTTGCACTGCCTTCATTGTGCCGATATCAAGCATGCATTTCTCTATTAAGCCCTTTGATTCTGTCCTGCTCATCACTGTTTCTATCTCACATATCTTCATTGCTCCCCTTTCTTTAATACTGCTGTTTCTTACCTTTTGTTGTGCAGCAGTAGGTGCAGAGTTCGTTCTGGATGGAGTCTTAATCTGGTGGAGACATTACTGAGGATGACTGTACATCATGGGTTTCATTTTCTGTTCTGTTATTGCAAAATCTTGCTCAGAAGCTCTTGGTATCCACCCGAGCTCAGAGCTGGTTCTGTTCTCAACCTGCACTTGTCAGTGTTTCTCATGCAGGGGAGCTTTGCTCCATGGGGAAGCACAGATAGAAGAGCTGCCTTTTCTCTTCTGAATTTATTCAGCCTTGTAGATACTGCACTGTTTTCTGAATGCTGGTGTGTTTGGTGGCTTGTTTTTTCCTTTCAGGTTTGTGTCAGTGTTTGTTTTCTTGAACATAAGAGATTTTTTCCAGTAAGCACTAGCTTTGCCTCAGATTTTAAATTTTTCTGTCGTTTGTCTCACAGTGAATGCATTTGTATTGTTGCAGTTTTTTCTCTCATGCTGGTCCTCAGTTCAGTTCTTCCACCTTAAAATGTTCTGTACGTGGATCAGCAGTATGAGGTTATTGTCCTGTGGAGATCTGTGTCCTGTGACTCTTCCCCTGTTTACTTCTCAGGCTTAAATTTTTTGCCGTTTCCCTGCTAAACTGTAGAAATCTGTTCACAGTGAATGCTCTCAGACCTATGAGGAAATATTCTCTCACATCTTGTCTTCTCTTGGACTCCAGCATTTGACTGTAGATTTCTGCAGGACTGTGCAAACAACTACTTAAAAGTCTCATACTTTTTTAAGAATTAAAGATGCTGTTAAATGTGTTTTTCTTTTGTATTTATTCAAATGCAAAGAATTGATCATTTTGAGCTGAATCTGGCCCTTTCTTCTGCAAGTGCTTTTGCATGTCTGTGTTCTATGCGGAAGCCCACTAAGCAAAAGAGGTTCTCTCTCCTGCTGGCTCCAGTTCCTGTGTCTCTTCCTTTAGGATGTTACTGTTATTCCTTTGTGCCCTAATCTGCTATTTGTTCTAGGTCTGGTTGAATACATTGTATATTTCTCCTGGTGTAGGGTTGGTTTGTTGGGGTTTTTATTTTTCAGATGCATGAAGCTCTTGTAATTTACATGATCATTTCTTATCTCTCCCCTTTTCATCAAAATACTCTCTTGAGGTTTCTGCTAGGTGAGAGTTTTCAGCTGTCTATCACCTGCCTGGGAAGCTCCTTCAGGATCTTTTAATGCAGCATCTTGCATTCTGCACACCTTTTGCCATTACTCTTGCTATTGTTGATTGTTTGTTAGCCTTAGTTTCAGTTCTCTACTTGCTCTTAAATTGCTGATACTCAGCTAGCCCCCATGCCTCCCTCAGTTGTAGTACTGGTGTGTGCTTCTGCATAGGTGAGGTGATTGGTTTCCTTGAAGTCTGTAACTTTCCTTTTTGTTGGCCTTCACCTCCTATCTGTGGAGTTTGGCTGCAGTGCTTCATGTTGGCCACTCTGGTATCCTCTGTGGCCTTGAAATTCGGTGATCTCCCAGTGGCTCCCTTCAGCTCACTGTTAACTTTGTTTTGTGCTTTTATTAATGCTTCCCCCCTCCTCCCAGAAATGATGTGATGGTTTTCTGCACAACCTCAATGCTCTTCTTTTGGTGTGTTTTCAGTAATTTCACACTAGAAGTCTGGCTCTCTGCATGCTTCATTTGCTGTGAGCCTAATGAATAGGCTGAAATAGGTTACTTTTACAACATTTTGATTCACTCCTATAAAGTAAGACATCTCTCATACTCTGCCCATAACGTGATAACCAAAGCCCATTTCCCTCAAGCTTTTTGGTAGTTTGTTAAAATTAAGGAATAGAAGGTGGACATTTAATGGTGTAAGCAATAAGTTCACATTATCAGTAATCAGTGATTAATGATAAAAACATGGTAAATTGCTGTGATGTGCTACCTTATGTTCTATTCCTTAGGCTTCTTTGTTCAGATTTCCTTTCACATCAGTATCTCCTCTAGCTGCCAACGTATTGTGTTTTAAAATGTCTCCTCTTGGTCTCTAAGTCACTTCAACATGTGTTGGTACCTTCAGAGTGGAGCAGAGCTCATCATATGCACTGCTTGGTTTCCTTCTTGACACAGGATCATCAAGCTAAAACGCTGTCACCTTGCACTAAATCAAAGGCAAGCTAATGTGATGAAGTTTGTCCTGTTCTGCTCCTTTGTCAACATGTTGTGTTCAACATTTTAAACTGTTTGGTTTTGTGGCGGTGGTGTTTTTTGGTTTTCCCTCTCCTGAGCTCATGATTGCTCAGGAGACTTTGAATTTATTCCTTGCTTTAGTGTAGTGCAGGCAGAGGTCCTGTGCTGGGATTTTGTCTTTGTAATTCTCATTAGAATTGTGTCGTGTCGCTGTGCTTTGTGTTTCCTTGTGTCCTGCCAATTCCTAGTTTGTATTTGGTGGCTGTGAAGCTGGCATGTCACAGCAGCACCTGTGCCAGCATAATCTTTATTACATTTTCTATTATTCATTATGGTGTTGAGGTCTAATAGAAGTCAAATGTTCACGTGTGACTTAATCATGTGACTGGCCAACGCATCATCATCTCTCTTCAGCCCTGGTTGTAATTACTCCAAACCTTGATCTACTGGTACTGTGTCCGAACTTGTGCTTTAGAAACACAACGCTGCCATGGGAACTCTATGTATTTGATAGGGTTTATCCATTCTGGAGAAGAGAAGGCTCTGGGGAGACCTTAGAGCAGTTTCCAGTGCCTAAAGGAGCTACAAGAAAGCTGGAGAGGGGCTTCTGACAAGGGCCTTTAGGGACAGGACAAGGGGGAAATGGCTTTAACCTGACAAGAGGGGACATTGGCATGAAATCTCAGGAAGAAGTTCTTCCCTGTGAGGGTGGTGAGGCCCTGGCACAGGTTGCCCAGAGAAGCTGTGGCTGCCCCATCCCTGGAACTGTTCAAGGCCAGGTTGGCCGGGGCTTGGAGCAACCTGCTCCAGTGGAAGGTGTCCCTGCCCATGGCAGGGGGTTGGAACTGGATGAGCTTTAAGGTCCCTTCCAACACAAACCATTCTGTGAGTCTGTGGTGATACCTGACAGTTCAAAATCTGTGGTGCCTCACTGTTAATGTATGCTTATTAATGGGGGTTCACCGGGTCACTATGATCAGTGACAAGAAGTCCATGCTTTACCTGATACATCTCTCCCCTTGGGAGAAGATGCATGCAAAACACTTGCAACTGTAGTTATTTTTCTCCGTTTCTAAGGCTTCTTTTGCCATAGGGAACACTTTGTTCTTGCTGTGAAGTTTCTGAACATCTTGATGTTTTGCTAGGCATGAGGAGAAGGACAAGAACTGAGGATGTTTTGGTTTGAAGTACTGGTGTAGCTTTTGGAATTGCTTGCTTCAGTGCACGTGCATAAACTGATATTAATATAGCTTGAAACACAGGACAGCCAATGAACCACATGCTGGAAAGCTAGGCCATTTGTGTGTATTTTACATGCTGTTGTAGACAGTGGGGTGTGCTAGAAAGTGATACTGGAAAATGAAAATCCAGCAGGTATGCTGATGCTCATTTTTGTTTAAAAGCAAACCTGTCTGGAGGCATGCAGAAATAGAATTCTTCAGTGCTTCTAAAAACATTCACCTAATGACGAGTGAAGAATGATGTGTGTGTTCACACCCAAACTCCGGTCAATGTGTCAGTCCTGGAATGAAAGATTAAAAAAATGTCGTAAGACCAATGGGTGAGTTGTTCTCTTTAAATTTTTACCCCACTGGAACACTTAGTGAAGTAGTATCTAAGTGTAATTATCAAAACAATTTAATCTTAATTCTCCTGAAATTTCTCAGAGTTATTTAGAAGTCCCAGATGATGGTGACTTTGTGTTCCTGATGTAATTACAGCTTTTTGAAAGCTGCTTACATTGCTTTGTGCTTTCTGTCTTTTCTGATGTGCACCGATAAACTAAATGGCTACACACTCTTGTTTAAGCCATTTTTTTTATTCTGTCTGATGAAACACATACACGTTTGTCTTCATCCCCCTTCCTAACCCTTCTGCTCTTGTCCAAGTCATCTCTTGGGCAGTCAGTCCTCTTCCTCTTCTTGGCCACAATAGCTCTGAAACCCATTGACCAACTTCCTCTGAGTTTCTTCATACCGATGGAGGCCGTAGAGCACTATAAAAAAAAATAAATACCCCAGCTCAGTGGTAGGAACAGGATACCTGTGAGACCTGGAGTCAGTGGCTGTGCTGCTGAGGAAGCACTTGTCATGCATGGTTTGCCTATTCCACGTCAGGATATCCTGCAGCGTGCTTTCCTGGTAGACTTGTAGCAGGCAGAGAGAAAGGTCCCCAAGACAGAACCTGAAGAGACAAATGGGGAGGAACAAAGCTGGGCTCCAGTGTGAGTTTTCATTGTGGTTTTTTGTTTTGTTTTCTTTTGAATAGGTGAGATAAGGGGTTCCAGTGATCTGCCCAGAGCTGTGCATCAAGTTCTGTAGACTTCAGCTCTGGAAGCCCAAGATAGATCAGCTATCATGCTTTCCATGAGTACCTCTGAGGCAGGTTTGCTAGCCTAGTGACCTACATGTTGTATTTGATTTGGGTGACCATATCTTAAGTGGCTGTCATAGTATCCATTTACAGGAGGAAAGAGAATCAAAGATATCTTCTGCTCTGCTGGTACAGTCCTGAACTTAGGCTAGCAAAGAGCTGTCAGCTTTCCTTGGCTAGCTAGGAGGGTCACAACTTTGGCTTTCAGCTGCAGCCACTGACAGATCGGGCCATCCTCCAGTGCTGCTTCAATTAATCAAGAAGGGGAGCTTTCTTCAGTCTGTTTCCTGCTGCACTGTTAGGTTTTTCACATTTGAGATCACCAGTGTCACAAAGTGACAAAGTTGGTGAGGCTGAGAATAGGAGGGTCTAGACATTGTCTGCTCTGTGCCTAGCTCTCCGAGGCAATTGTCAGGCAGATGAAATGCAAGCTTCCAACTGAGGCATCACTGAATTCTTCAGCAATGTTATCAAAATCTTTCACACATTCAAAACTGTTTTCAGTGGTTTACGCACTTGTAATAGCTTAGTCATGCTGTCTAGCAGGGCTCCTTTCTGTGGTCTTCAGCAGG
>NW_009940606.1:5518-10998 GCF_000696875.1 Nestor notabilis
AGTTCTGTACCTGACTTCCTTAGAAAACAAGCCCAGCTCTGACTTAGAAGAAACAAAAGCACTGAGATTAGTTTACAGACAAGAAACAGCACAACTCTTGAGCTGTCACTGTGCCAGCTCCGTTACATGAACCTGATGGTTTGCTGACAAGGATCTGCCACTGCTTCCAGCACAGCTTGCTTGTAGCATCTTTCTGTAGCCCACGGGATGATTACTTGGGTGCCAGCCCAAGATCTAATTTCCACAGCCGGACTACCCTGTGTGACTGAGCTGCTTGGTCTCTTGTTTTGTCCCTCCAAAATATTTTTATGGCTTATTAATATGTGAGGTGCTTTAATTATGTATTATTGCAGTTCACTACAAGGAGTTGATCTCCCCATAATTTAAGAGAATTTTCATTAGTTTCTGGGTAGTAATATAGGTAAAGCATTATCCTTTCTGAAATAGACTATTACTTAAATTTACTAGAAAAATCTTAAAAACTAATGTATTGTGTTTGTGGTGTTTCTTTGTGATTCTACACCTCTCTTTGGTACCCAAAGAGTCCACACTTTCCTGCCAGCACTGTCTGTTATGAAATGTCTTGATCCCCCCCCTTAAATTTTGAATGCTGATATCAGGAATCCTTTTGTCAAAGTTTAGCTAACTAATGTATTGTTAAGGTCTGTAACTTTCAGGGCAGCAAGGAAGACTAACTTGAATTAACTGAAGGATTTACGTTTAAGCCTCCAAATGAATGTGCCAAAATTTAATATGGTATAGCTTATCAATATTATTCCAAGTGCTTGTATCTCTTAACGCTGTCGGATTACATCTGTAGGGCATTATCCTTATCCTCCTGCCACTTCTGAAGCAGTACATTTTACTCTATTCTTTGGGCAACTGCTGAGATCATACAGCTCTGCCATACCATGTCAACCTGCTGAAGGCAGCTCTTGTTCAGCTGCACCACTGCTGTCAAATACCACTGTCTGGTTAAAAGATCCTTATCTCAGAAGTGTAGTCATCTGCCTCAAAGCATAACTTTGAGCTTTGTCTCTGAAAAGAAATATAATGACCTGTTGACAGCTGGGGGAGATGAGAACCAGAAAGCATGATTGATGCCAGTGTTGAATATGTAACTTAGACATAAAGTGAAGCTGAGGTTTTCTGGAGGCTGGGATACAAAGGACAGTTCCATGTAAATGATTGTGAGGAGACAAATTAGGACCTCTCAAATGGGGAAGCTCAGTTAGTGGTAACTGCTTCAGTTTCTTCAGAAGGAGCTGTAGCAGAACAGTCTCAGGTGCCTGAGGAGCCCTGAGCATGGGTGTCTCTTACCCAGGGGTAAGGGAAAACCTGGGCAGGACAGCAGTCTCTTTACTAGGCCTTCTTTGGAGATACCAGTTTAAGTGAGAAAGTGACGTCGACTTTAAATCTATGTTGCAATTTTAGCATTCCTGTGCCAGCTTAATAAACAGATTTAAGGCAAGTAAAAAGACAAAATAGTCCAATGTACAGGTGATAATAAACTCTGACTTTCACAGTGAGTCTACATAGAAACAATCACAGAATGCCAGACTGGTTGGGGTTGGAAGGGACCTTAAAGCTCATCCAATTCCAACCTTCTGCCACAGGGAAGAAACTACGATGGTAGCACTTGGTGTCTACTGCATCTTCCTTCTTTGACTGTTAAGTCAAATAAGAGATCAGATCCTTCAGCTACTTGGTGTTTCTGGCCACGCTAGAATCACCTAGAGGAGACTGCAGGGGTAAAGCCCAATTTAAGAGTAAGCCCTGCACACTCCTGTGGGGTTTCACTGAAAAGTACCTTGGCAGAAGCTGGAAAGTTTCCAGATGTGATCAGTCTCTTCACCTTTTTGTGAAACAGGCATGGTCAGTCTGCTTTTGGCTTAGGATGCTCTGACTACAGCAAGGGAACAAATGACTGTGGTAATGTCTTTGTCCATCGGATGGTGACATGCTGCATGTCAGTAAATGCTGTCTCCCACTGAATGTTTACGCTAGCTCTAAGCCTCCAGGATATTTTGGAAGAAACAGAGTTGAATTAGGGATTTTATTCCAATTACACAATCCAGTGCTGGGTTACTGCATGCGCAAGGACTGGCACAGCATTTACTTGTTCCTCCTGAAGGCTACGCATGTGCTGTATGATAGCTACATTGGATGCCAAGTAGTTATTTCTCTTTAGTTGCACAAGTCTTACAGTTGAAAGATTGACCTCTGATCTCAGTATTATCTTATGAGAGAGTCTCAATTTCACATTATAATTACAAGGTCCTGTGCCTGGGTTGAGGCAATCCCAAGCACAAACACAGATGGGCAGAGGCTGGATGGAGAAGCCCTGAGGAGAAGGACTTAGGAGTGCTGGGTGAGGAGAAGCTTCCCAAAACCAGGCTACAGTGTGAACTTCAGCCCGAATGCCCTCTATGTGCTGAGCTGCATCCCCAGAGCATGAGCAGCAGGTCGAGGGAGGGGATTCTCCCCCTCTGCTCCTCTTTGGGGAGACCCTCCCCTGCAGTCCTGCCTCCAGCTCTGGGGCAACAACACAAGAGGGACGTGGAGCTGTTGGAGCTGGCTGGAGCCCCTCTGCTCTGGAGACAGGCTGAGAGAGCTGGGCTTGTTCAGCCTGGAGAAGAGAAGGCTCTGGGAGACCTTAGAGCAGCTTCCAGTGCCTAAAGGGGCTACAAGAAACCTGGAGAGGAGGTTTTGACAAGGGCCTGTAGGGACAGGAGAAGAGGGAATGGCTTTGACCTGACAGAGACTGAGATGACATCTCAGGAAGAAGTTCTTCCCTGTGAGGGTGCTAAGGCCCTTGCACAGGTTGCCCAGAGAAGCTGTGGCTGCCCCATCCCTGGCAGTGTTCAAGGCCAGGTTGGACAGGGCATGGAGGAAACTGGGCTCGAGGACCCTGCCCATGGCGGGGGGTTGCAACTGGATGAGCTTTAAGGTCCCTTCCAACACAAACCAGTCTGGGATTCTAGTTCTATGATAATTGTTTTTATTTTCCTGGAAATTCTGGGCTTTCATCACCTACCCAGTCATTTGCACCCTGGTATCCTCTTCATGTTATAAAAGCTTGTACTTGCAAACAGGCTTTCTTCCCCTTCTCATTCCTGTACTGAAGTCAGTTATCTTGCACCAACTCATCAGCTGTATTTCCTTCTTGTGGTGCTTGAACTTTTCATCCGATATCACAAGTATTTCCATCTGTTCTTTTAGGAGCATTGTGTCTTTGGGACAGAAATACTGAGGAAATATTTCTAATTATTTTATCTCTTTAATAGGAAGCTGCTGCCCAAAACTCTGTTTTGCATTTGAAAAGCTGTCAACTTCACAATGTGGTTTGCTGACTGAGCTCCTGTGTTACTTTGCTCTTGAGAAATTGTTGGTCTTACTCCTGTAACAGTGGCAGAAGGTGGAAAAGCAGTTCTGGTGGCTGAAACCTTCTCTACTTATGTGTGTGAAGTTCTTTTTGTTTGCTTGGCAGTGCACTCCCATTTCAGAGAAATGAAAGGCATTTTCCATCATGAGGCAGTATTATGGTTGGCTGTACACAAATATTTGAGGGGATGAATCACTGGCTCTTGGGTTGCACATTGCAGAGAGAAGGAGCCTAATGCCACTTGGAGCTGACTTCTCCATGGGCATGCTCTGTGGGCTGGTGCAGAGGAGGCTTCTTGGGGTTGGCTGAGTATCCTCACTGCCCTGCAGGTGCTAATCCACTCAGCACTTATTCCACTGGAGGATGAGCTCACCTTGCCCTCTTGGGCTTCTCGTGGTAGCAAGCTGGTCAGTCTATGCAGATTGCAGTTCCTTCATGCATCTGTGTATGTGCTTGAGCCTTCCAGGAGAGCACCTGCTTTATTGTGGCAGGGATGCTCCCAATGGCTGGTAGCACAAGTTGCATCTGATGGTCAGAATTCAGGGTGAATGGATGTCCCTGCCTGTTGGAAAGCAGTTACTGGCTGCTGCTACCTTTACCATTTTTTTGCACTTCAAAACATGGGATCCAGCTTTTATTAAAATACCACTGCAAAGTAAAGTAAATGTTACCACTTTTATCAACTTGGTTGCTGCTGTGAACAGCTCTCATAGTCATGTTACAGCTTTCTAAATTTGCTAAAAGAACATTCCTCGGGCCGGTGCAAAACTAATGGGATGGGGCTTTCTAGCATTGCAGTGTGTCTGAGTGACACAATCTAACTGCAGGGAAAGAGCTCACAGCTTTTGGCATGGAGAACCTGTTTTCCTTCTGTCCTATAGCTTAGCTCTTGCTGATATTTGCATTCACAGCGGCTTCATCTGAAGACTTTCAGTTCTACTATGACTTGCACTAATTGTTTAAGAAAATGGTGCTGTTGCTTAGTTGAATCATAGCTGTTAGCTCACAATATTTGGCACAAAGAGTGTTTGGAGGGGATGTTCAAACACAAAAGGTAAAAGTCGCAAGCCACACTGAATTCTCCAATAGCACAATTTATAAGGAAACTGGTACTCTTTGGTTAACAGTTGGTCATGGTCTTATCATGGAAGACTGCTGAATTTTAAGAGCAGTTCCAGAGACTCAGCTGTGTAACTGCGGAACACTAGGAAAGTGCTTGTTTTCTATTGGCATGTGCTTGCTGTTAAGCCTGGCTTTAATTAAGTGTGTGCTGCTAGGTAGGACACGAGGCTTCTCTTGGCCTCTCTCAGTGCTGCTTTTATAACATTCTTGGTTTGCTCCTTGAAATCTTTTTCTTCTTTTAGACAAAGTCTTTAAAAAAAACCCTCATGTTTTATTCTCACAGTATTTGCAAGTGGACTGTGAAGTATTTTTAGAATTAAAAACCGAAACAAAACACTTTTCTGTCAAGGTTTTACTGAGAGCAGGGATTTTCAAAAATTAGGCTTGAAGTTAAATTTTAAAATTTCTTTCCATCTCTCTATGCAGAGGTTGTTATGTCATATTGAAACAATAATATATTTCATCTTTCATGATGTACAGAATGCTTTTGGTTTTGTGTGTTGGCTGTGTCTCTGAGTTTGGACAGAAGCAGACTTGTTCACTCATCACTTGTACCTCCCTCTCTACTGTATTTCCCTCCCTGTTACATCCTGCAGCTGACCCAAACTGAAGTTTGATGCCTTCAGCGTCTTTTCTTCAGCAGTAGGGGTGAGGGGGTCAGGATGGCCACTGTCAGCCAAATGCTGAAGTTCATTATGCTGTAAAGCTGCCCTTGAAAAATGCCCCAGCTCTAATGCAATTGAGCACATCACTGTTCTAAAAGACTTCTCTTAGAAAGCTTTTCCTCTGCACTTCAGAACCTTTCCTCACACATTGGTACTCTGTCACTGGTTTGCAAGGCAGATCTGTAGCGCTCTTTTCTTCATAGAATCACAGTCTGGCAGGGACACCTCCCACTAGACCAGGTTCCTTCAAGCACCGTCCAACCTCGCCTTGAACACTGCCAGGGATGGGGCAGCCCCAGCCTCTCTGG
>NW_009940606.1:11070-11363 GCF_000696875.1 Nestor notabilis
CCCCCCTTGCCCTGCCCCTACAGGCCTTTTTCCAAAGCTCCTCTCCAGGTTTCTTGTAGCCACTTTAGGTGCTGAAAGCTGCTTTAAGGTCTCCTCCCTAGAGCCTTCTCTTCTCCAGGCTGAACAAGCCCAGCTCCCTCAGCCTTCTACCTTATATTCCTGATTATTGAGCCTCTCAGGTTGTCTGAGACTTGACAATGAACTCCTTGTACGTGATGGTAAGCAAGCAACAGCCAAGGGAGTGCTGTCAGACTCAGTTTCTACTAACTAAGGGGAGTTTATCCTGTCATTTC
>NW_009940606.1:11396-20103 GCF_000696875.1 Nestor notabilis
AGTCTACTTGCTTTTATATTCTGCTGTCCCTACTTGAGGGTGACCTGGAGCAGATACTATTGTGCTCGTCTTTTTCCTGCAAGCAGTAATTTAAGGCAAGGAGTTGGTCACTGCTCTGCACTTGATGTATGGTGTCTGGAGTACCAAGGCTGTAAAAACAGATTGTGGGGTGTTTTTGTAGCTGTGTCTAGTCCTAAAGTTAGTAGGTGGCAAACTGGTTTTTGAAGCCTCAAAAGTATTTCCCCTGTAAGGCTGAATGTAACTGAAAATAACAGTATGGCTTGATGTCATGGGGGGGGTGGGGAGTGGGGGGTGTAGGGAGGAGGTCGAAAACATCTACCTTAGAGGCAGTTTCCAAGTGAATTGTTTGTTCTTTTCCATCTGTCTTCAGGGACTCTTCTGCATAGTTCCTAAAAGTGAAAGCAGAGTCAGCCCTAATGACTCACTGCCCACCATAAAGGCTTACAGAGTGCTGCTGTTCCAGATAAAACTGCAACTGCACCCTGAAGTACAGTCTACTTCTGTTACAGCTCTTTGTGAGCAATCCCAACTGTTCCTGAGCCAAACATACCTAAGGGTGAGTTGACCAGAACCACTTGTTCTTAATCATTCTTTAAGTTGTCAACCAGAAAAACCTAGGTTTCACTTACTGGTTTTGATCTTGTCTTATGTCTATTTTTGTTCCTTAGGTAGGTTCTTACTGCTGATCCATAAAATACGTTTTTTCCTTGCTCATTTTAATGAGAAGAGATTCACTATGTTAACATTTTTGTAAGCTACAGAACAGCTTAATTCAGATTCTATATCTGTAACTGTTTTATATTTTAGTATTATGTTACTAAAATGCCCTTAAATGATCTAGATTCATAGATCCATTCATTTTTTTTCCCTTGGGAAGACATGTTTTGTGTTTGATGTAACTAGCTTTTTTTAAAAAATGACTCCCCCAGATACCCCCTCCCAACCTTTCAAAGTCATCTGAACCTTTTTTGATCTTGCACAATTCTGTTTAAGATCCATGCAATCTGTATTGGCTTACTCACATGTACTTTTGACTGGCTGACTACGAAGCCAACAGCTGTGCTGGCTCAGATGGAAGGGCTCCTGAGCTTTGTGTCCCACTGCTTGTTGTGGCCCAACTGCTTAGAGAGTAAGGCAAGCACATTGTGGTGCCAGAACCCTTCTAATGATCCATGGTTTAGGAATTTCTGGAACAAGTTGTCAAGATCTTGTAATTTTTTTGCCATTAATATCCCTTGAGGGATTTTTTTCTTCCCTAGTTAGCCTTCAGCTTATTTTTTAATACGGAACCTTTCACTGTGCTATAAGAAGATAGTGTACCTCAAACTAGAGAAGAGTCTGAGATCTTGCTTGCAGTGCTCTTCAGCGACAGCTGGACATCCAGAGACTTGCTCCTATGACCAGTGTCTGGCTTCCTGAGTAATGTGGTTATGATCTTGTCCCAAAGGGCAGCCTTTCATATTTGAAAGGTCTTTGCCTTTTTTTTTTTTTAACTTCATGCTGCCACATGTGTACTGTTAAATAATTTAATGACTGTAGAATAATAATAACCTGTTACAAGATATTCACCATAATTTCTAGCTTAAATCAAGTTAAACTTGATTCTTAAAAGAATAACATGTGCTTAGTCTTAAAAGTTACTTATTTATTCTGGCATGCCTGAAACGCTTAAGTAGTAAAATGATGTCTTTTGTAAGGTGAAACTTTAATGATCTATAGAAATACACCCTATGGCTTGAAAAATCACTTCTGATGAAATGGGGTTTTGAGTCTCTTTGCTCTTGCTAGCATTCTCAGTGTAATGGTTTGGAGGGACTACCCTACAATCTCAGTTGCTAGTGAGCCTATATTTGATCCAGACCATTTGAGAGAAGAACAAAAGAGTGATTGACTTAGTTTTCATTCCCAAAAAGGGAAGGCTGGTTTGACACTAGATCTGAACTAGCATAAACCTGAATGGAAAACACCCCTTTCAAAATCCCAGTTATATATCTGTAGGCATTAAAATGGTGTCTGTAATTCCTGTTTATTTCAGGGTTGGTACTTGGTGCTTCTTTGAGGATCCAGTTGATACAGGCACGTTCCAAAAGACATGTTTATGCATAGATGGACTAAACAGTTCACTGTTAAATCTACAGTTTGTTGAGATATGCCATAACTGTAAGTTTCAGCTCTTTACAATTTTGTCTATTTTGTAGACTCTTTCTGGAAATGGTACTGAATATTCCTGATGAGAAATGAGACCCTTAAGCATTCAGCCTTTATTTGGGTGGCCTAAGCATTATGTCTTTACAAAGAACAAATTAAATTGGTTTGGTAATACTTAGTACTTAAGGGGTAGCAGTGTGCTAGATTTAAAGTGTGCTAGACACTGTGCTAGGCAAAGTTGTTCCTCTGCATCCAAAAACCATGGAAGAAATGGGAAATAATAGGTAGTATAGAAAGGAGTGGTGTGCGTGTGAGAGCTGCTTTACCCAGGGCACTTCCTCCTCCTCCTTTTCCTTCCTTTCTCCCTCCCTGCAATGGATTTCAGGTACGAACTTTGTTTCTGAGGTGCTTTATCCACCAAGACTGATTCTGTTGACCTAAATAGGAATTCTTCTGCTATTCATTAGAAGTAGAAACACTGACTCTTGTTTTGGATTTGCTTTTTCAGACCTCCTTCTGGATGACCAATATGTATTTTAACTGATTGTATCAGAAACTAAGTCTCCGACTTCCCATTCATTCCAGCTGGTAGCAACGCTTATAATGCAAAAAAATTACGATTCAGGATCCCGCAAACATTACTCTTAAAACTTTCTAGATGATTGTAGTTGCTTTGGTGGTGTTCTATGCTAGCAGAAGCCTTTTTCAAGGTTTACTGTTGACTCTAGAGCACCACATTCCCCATTTACTGGGAGCCCTTGGGGCTGGCAATATGGGAAACTCATGTGTTTGCCATGATGACAGTGGAACAGAAGACAACGTGGAATCTCGGAGTCGACAAACGGAGAACAGTAGAGTACATGTACCTGAAGCAAGAAGCCACCCAAGGGATCCTGTCCGTCCACCTAGGAGGGGTCGAGGGCCTCATGAACCAAGAAGGAAAAAGCAGAATGTGGATGGGCTAGTACTTGACACACTGGCTGTAATTCGGACGTTAGTAGATAAGTAAGTACCTCCTCAAGGAATAATCCAACATGAGTGAAAATGTTCTTGTCTCCTCTCAAACTGTGGCTCCATCCTCTCACTGATCTACACCTGACCTTCCCTGAAGCAACTGTGTGTTTCTGTCTGGAGGCTTAGGAGAGGAGCACCTTTCCTGGGTAATGGAAGTAGGTCCTAAATGCACAGGTACAGACTCTTCCAAGAGCTGAGAGCTTTCTCACAGTTCCTGTATGGCCCCACACCCAGGTGGGATGAGAAATATGCTCAGTGTTTCTTCCCTGGCACAATCCAGGAAGCAACAAACACTCCAGAGTCTGGGAAATTCTGTCCTAAAAACTGGTTGTTGTGCAAGTTTTCTGTTTTCAGGCTGTATTTACTTCTTTGGAAATGGTTAAGCAAAACTACGAGCTTTGATCTTTGTTAGCTTGTATAAACAGACTAATGTTTTCTCTCCAGTTTTAAGTGACTGCATGTTGTGACTGTTCAACTGCATTGCTCTCTACTAAGTTTTAAAAGGACCTTTCAAATCATGGGATAAGTTAACTCATCTTTTAGGTTGGGTGCTGGCTAGGAATTGGAAAGGCCAAAGCAGAAGGAAAAGAACTATTCTAGCTTCACAGCTGGCATTTGAGTTTAAGGTGGACAAGGCTCAGAATGTGAGCCTTGATTCATGTACCTGCACTGTTAGTTTGGATGTGCCTGCAGAGGAGGAGTTTGCCTTCCTGCTGTAAGATTCCTTCAATAGAAATACCAGGATTTTATTTTTTTCCTGAACATTTAAATCTGAGGGGGTTGGGTTTTTTAACAGATTTTATTTTGTGGTCTGTCTTCAAATCATGAAGTTTAAGACTGTTTTGAAAGCCTCTCCCTAATCTTGTGTGCCTTCCCCTTTTCCCTAAGTTGATCTTCTTAAACTGCTTCACAAACTTCATGCATAGCTGATCCTGTTCCTGTGGATCTTGCAATCGGTTCTGTAATCTTGTAAGCGCTTTCCTATGCTGTTGAGGGACAATAAGCAGTTATTTTGCTGATCTTGGAGTCCTGTTTCTGACAAATTCCTGAAGCTACTGTGTTTCTTAGTTAATACAGACTCCAGTGAAATACTTCTAGACTCCCATAACCATGTGGGTTGGAATGGACCTCATGAAGCTCATCCACTCCAGCCTCCCGCTTAAAACCCAGGTCTAGCAGGAGCAGGTGGCTCATGATTTTATTCAGTCAAGTGTTGAACATCTTCAAGATACAGAGAATCCTCCACCTCTTTAGGTCCCTGTTCTAGTGTTTGACCATGCCCATGGCTTAAATAGTAAATAGTTTTGAAAGCCGGTATTTCCCATGTTCTAAACACCCCTGTTGTGTGCACTCTGAAAAGCCTGACTGTCCTCGCTGCTCCTTCCTGTTGCGTAGTTTCAGAGAGCAGTATGGTATCTCTTCCTTGCTGCTACTCTCTCTTAAGGATGAACAAACCTATTTCTCATAGGTTCTGCTTCTGTATCATGTTCTTCAGCCATCAACCATCTTGGAAGCCCTCTGCTAGATCCACTTCCTTGTAGCGATGTCTAGACATGGGGAGCCCAAAAATAAGTTTCCCTTGTTTTATATTCAGGCAGCTGGTAAGCCCCAGCTGGTTTTATAATGCTGCTAAATAATCCAAGCTCTTGCAGATAAGACAGAGAGCTATGGCTATGAATAATGGAGGGGTCTGTTCATAAAGCAAACTCTCTAAATGTGTCTGAAAAAAGTTTAAGGAGCTGTTCTGCTGGACTTGAAGCTGATGATAAGCCCTTATGAGATTAATAGGAATGCTTAATTGAGAAAAAAAAATCACATCTGGAAGTCGTGGTTTTCAGTGTAGGTGCAAGTCTAGGAATGAGTATGTTCCATTGTCACCTGTTCCTTCTATAGTCTGATTTTATTCAGTTTTGAAAGCACTACAGTGGAAGGAAATGGTAGGAAAGCTGAGAAATCTCTTTGCATGTCAAAAAAAGTGCAAGAATAATGTCAAGCTAACATAAAGCCACATAAATAACAGCAGGTTGGAAATACGTGCTTCAGTGTGACAGTACAGCCTTGGGAAGCAGAAGGCAGCAGTCCAAATAACAGAAATCAAACCCATTCTTCTGACATTCTTTTCCAAAATCTGTAGTCAAAGTTAATGTATGGGAACACTCTGAAATGAAGTGTAAATAAGTTGTTACCCTGTGATCTACAATGAATTCCTGTTTGCTTCAGTTTTATTGTTGGCTTTCAATCTCAAAGTTTAGACCTAAAACATCTCTGACAACTGCTGTTTTCCCCCTTGTGTCTAGAGGTACCTCTTTTCTACAAAGAAAGAAGTTTCATTTCCTAGCTTCAGAAGGATAAGTGCTAATTTTTGGAGTTTATACCAAGTGCTGTTTATATGAAGTGCTTATACTTTATATGAAGTGTTTATATGAAATTAAGAAATTAGCAGAATGACTGTTTTGTTTCTAAATGAGGAAGCTCATCTGGAAAAAAGTCCTCCCCATAAGGGTGGTAGGACACTGGCACAGGTTGCCTAGAGAAGCTGTGGCTGCCCCATCCCTATCAAGGCCAGGTTGGATGGGGCTTGGAGCAGCGTGGTGTAGTGGAAGGTGTCCCTGCCTGTGGCAGAGGGTTGGAACTGGGTGAGCTTTAAGGTCCCTTCCAACCCAAACTAGTCTGGAATACTATGAAACTTCATTTTAGCATTGTCTTGTGAAAATATTCAAGATTGTGTTAATTTGTTTGGTAAGAAAAAATATGTACTTATGGTGGATCTCTTTAGTCACAACAGATTTTTCTCTTCTCTTCTCTTACAATTAATCCCTCCAAAGTAGGTAGTTTTATTACCTGCATAATTAATCTGTGTTGAAATTTTCTAAAATTCATCTGTATTTCACATTTCCAATTTAATTTTAGAACTCTGTGATAGAAATTGCATGTAGCACATATCATTCTAAGCCTGGGGTTAATCTGCAGTGCCCAGATAAGGCATTTAGGACATGCTGCAGTGTATGCTTTCTGTGCTGCTTACTAAATAGGATTTTGAGATCTTGTTTTAGGTACTCCCAGCAGCAGTGCATGCTCAGATGGACAGACCTGGCCATAGCTTCTTGTCCTTGCTCCAGCACCAGCACCTTGCTCAGAGCTTCAGGGGCTGATCTAATTTGAACTCTTTATGGTTTTCATGTTGGGAAGGTAACTGGGTTAAATAGCTGCTGTTTGACTGCCTTACTTCTTACAGCCCTTGTTACTTAGTTTGAAGTCTCTGATGCTTGCAAGGTGGCTCACCTTTCAGTTTTGTGGGTGGTTTTTGTTTTTTTCTCTTTTAGTATTTATATATTTAGCAGAGAATTTCTGGGGGAAAGTATGGTTAAGCTGTGTCCCTTGTGCATTGCTCTTGGCTCACTTCACAACCTCTGACACAGTCTCTTGTGTCATACTCCAAGGAACCCTGCTGAGTACCACTCAGGATTATGTTCAGCTTTTAGACATGCAAATATGGATCACAATTTTATTCATCAGCTATTGTAGATATGTAGATGTTGACTCAGAGCCAGAGAAAGGCTCCATTCCCATCTGCGTTTCAGATCTGAAAGTGGTGTTAGCAGTCTGCTGCCTATGTAAATTACTTTTGTTAAATACTGAAGTAATTTTCTGTCTGTGTATTATCATTTAGTGTATTATGCTGATGATTGTGCATAAATTTTGACCTGTGTAATGTCTCTTCCAGTGACCAGGAGCCTCCTTATTCAATGATCACGTTGCATGAAATGGCAGAAACAGGTATCAATGCATTGTGTTGGGCATTTAAGTTGTGATTCCAAAGCAAACAAAAAAAAAACCAAACACACAAATACAAAAAAAAGTACGAAAGAACAAAGCCACAGCCATCCTTTTCTTCGCAAAGATGAATGCATGTGAGCAGCATGAGTTATGACTTCGTGTAGCTCTAGGGAGGTGGGATCCAAAATACAGTTCTACCCTTCAGAAGCTTCACTGAGCTCATTGCATTTGCCTCAGCTTCGAATTCTGTTAAACGTCCCACATGAACTCTCCAGAAGCAGCCAATGGATGGCCACAAACTTGTTGTAATGGCATTAAACCATAAGCCAAAAAGCATTTTCATCTGCAGCAAGGCAAAGCCAACCTAGATATGTATGGCAGACATGGTTTAAACCCATGTGCTCCCATGCATGCAAATAGTACATCCTTTTTGTTTGGGGGTTTGCTGTCCTTACCTCCGCTTTATTGGTGTAGCTGTTCCAACCCTGTCCCTAAGTTTTCCTGCAGTATGAGCTGTGTCAACATGGGCTATTTCATCTGTTACAGTAGAAGAAATTCTCCATCTCAAGATCTCTGCTAAATTTCTGGTTTAGGTGAATTTTTGTCTCTTGGTAGAGTTGCTACTGGTCTTAGGAAATATATTTCTAGATTGTAATAGATAAATCAACCTGATTAGATATTGCAACACTTCAGAAAAAAGTTTTTCAGGGGAATGTGCAAACAAAACTCAAACTCCAATATATTACCTATTTACTGGTCACTGTTGAAGGGAGCCGTTGGTCTCTTTAACCTCACTCTTATATGCACATACTTCGAAGGGGACTATTTTCTTGTAAATCCAACTCTGTTTACTTTGTTGGTAGTTTAACATCTTACATGTGGATTATTGTATACTTGCAAAGAGAAGCTGTTGTCTACTCATTAAGCAATGAGAGTTGTCCCTTAAGAATTTAGACCACCAGGCATGGGACAAGCTAATGCAGTTCCTTAGAGGCCCATGTCTTCCCCCTTGAGGGAATTTGGGAAGAGTCCTCCAGTTCTGGCTAGAAGAAATACTTCCTCATTGTCATCATGGATGCAGCATTTAACACTTAAGAGTTGACAATGGACACTCTTTGAGTATCGCAGTGAAACAAAGTGCTCATCCATATTGGTCATGCATGTACCTTCCTAATAACAGTGGGAGCTCAAGGGTGCTCTGTCCCGGGCTAGATTGTTCTCCAGACAAGAGAGGGGTTCAGTATTACCCAACCTGCTGTGAACTTTTTTCCTTGAATTTAAACTTCTGTTGAAACAACAGAAGAAGAAACAACCCAAACTGTTGGGTTGTTCTTCAGTTTATATTTAGGGATGTATTTTGAACACTTCAGGATCGCAGTGTTAATTCTGAGTGTTACTTCTGTTTTGTGTTTGACAGACGAAGGCTGGTTGGAAGTTGTCCAATCTTTAATTAGAGTTATTCCGTTAGAAGATCCCCTGGGACCAGCTGTTATAACGCTGCTACTTGATGAATGTCCACTGCCAACAAAAGTGAGTCTAAAGCACATGTATTTATCTGTGGCTGAATTTCGGTTATTTGTGGTTGTCATACCCATGATAGCTCCTGGGAAGGTTTCACCAGTGATGCAAACTGTGACCTGTTCAGAAAATGGCTAAGACTTGCAATTTGGAGTATTTTGTGGTGACTTGATATATAATCGCTACTTAATGCTAGAAGCTTGGGAGGGGGAGTGGGTGGGTGGAGGAG
>NW_009940607.1:0-2399 GCF_000696875.1 Nestor notabilis
CGGGACACCGGCCCCTGCCACCGCAAATGGCAGCCCCGGGGAATAAAACCATGGCCTAAAGCCCTGCCCGCTTCGACAGCGACAGCGGGATGCGCACACTGATACGCGCTGCAGATAGAACTGCTCTGGACTCCTACAGACCTGGTAAAGCAGCAGCAGCAATCCCTCTTTATCCCAAACACAGGCCTTACTAGGCTGTAAAACCATTTATGAAAAAAACATTTAGCCATCACCTCATCCACAAAGAGGGCACACAGCACAAACCTGCAGATTTCTAATAACCCAGCTGACATTCTTCTACAATAATAGGGAAAAGGCCTATTCACTCATTTTTAGATTGTACCTTATGGCACTTAATTTAGGGAACATACTTGTCCCACCCCAGCCGTGGTGTATTTCTCAATAGATGTATGCTATCACATGTCCTGAACATGAACACTACAGTCACAGCCTGTCCCAGCAATCCTCCCTACCTGTAGCAGGTTAGGATACAACCCACGGCTGAATTAGACCACCATGTAACACTGCCACAAGAACAAAAAGACTTCTAAAAACACCATTTCTAGACCCGCACTTTTATCAGGCATTACACGACTCAAAAGCACAAAAATAAAGTAAAAAACCAACTTGGTTCTCTATAGCAAACGTCTCTGAGAACTACAACAGCAGTAATGTCACAGGTGCTGCTCTCAGAGAAGCAGGAAAGCCAGGAGGCACAGGATAATCATCTTAAAGCTAAATTTAGCATTTGCGTATCTGCATCATCCTCCTTAGTTTATTTATGTTGTCCTAGCCTAGTATTCCTTCATTCAGCAATGCCAGCAGAGTAGTACAAACTAATCCTATTCACAAGAGAGGTCACATTTAAGAATAAGAGTTCCTCCCAGTCACTCTCCTGCCACCACGTATGATGCGCATCCCACAAGGGCACATCTCTCATCTCTGGGATAATGGCTCCTGGGGAAGTTGCACAGGACAGCACCTCACAGGCTAAAAATTAAAGCAAGTTTTTAAAACAAGACCCTTGCCTGTATTGACTTGAAAAATTAATAGCAAGTAAACTGGAAGCAATACATTAAAACATACACACCAGGCTCCAGCTTCCTGCCTCCTGATGGACCAGCACCCATAACCAGCACTTCAACTAACCCCTTTCTTTGCAGGGGTTACTTACTAACACACAGTGGTACTCACAGAATCACCTAGATTGGAAAAGACCTTTAAGATCATCAATTCCAACCATTACTCCAGCACTGCCAAGTCCACCACTAAATCATGTCACTAAGGGCCTCATCTACATGTCTTCTGAACACTTCCAGGGACAGTGACTCCACCATTTCCCTGGGAAGCCTGTTCCAATGCCTGAGCACCCTTTCAGTGAAGAACTTTTTCCTAATATCCAATCTAAGCCTCCTCTGGTGCAGCTTGAAGCCATTGCCTCTTGTTCTGTCACTTGTTACTTGGGAGAAGAGACCGACCAACCCCCCACCTCACTACAACCTCCTTTCAGGTAATTATAGAGAATACTCCATTGTATTCAGTAAACTGTTAACAGCCCAAAAGCACATCATCTGTACCAGAATCTGTATCAACTCTTGTACTAGACTCGATCTAGATTAATGTTTTATGAAGGGCTGGGCTGGAAAATCAGCAATGTCTCAAATGACTCCTCCCCGTGGCAGTTCCTCAGGACAATTAATAAAACTGCAGCTGGACATAAGCTCAGGGGCAATCTCAGTCCCCTGAAGCTCTTAGAACAGAACAGGGCAGAGGAGGTGTGAAAATCAAGTCCTATCCTTGCTGCTCAGGTCCTTATAAAGTGACTCCCTTGAAGACAGCACACTCACATGCCTGACAGGCCTTGGAACGCCTGCTCTGCTGTTGCAGGACAGACATTTGTAAGTATTTTCATTCGTACATGTAAAAATAAAGTCATGGATGAATTCCAAGATGACTGTTGCTGCTGCCATAACGACTGGTAATTACTAAATGCCATCATTCTGCTTATGACAAAAATGGCATGATTCTCAAACGTAATTAACAGTAAATAACACTTCCCTCTTTAATCTATATTAATATATCTTCATTAAAAGATGCAGGTATCATCCTAAATCCAATTCCCACTAAAACTCTCTAGCCATCTTCCATTAGCTTCAGTGAGCTTTCAGCAAATTCCTGCATTTATTTTTAGATGCCTACAAGCAGAGTTGTGATTCAACACAAAGCTGTCAGCTGCGTAAGTAGGACTGCATGTTAATGTGCATGCTCTGCCTTGCCCATCCTATAAAATAACAAACCAAAATTGTCCCTTTATGGCTGAGAAAGCTCTAAGCTTTCCAATCATCTAGCAAACAAACCCCATGGTTTTCATACCCAAAACGGGGGGGGGGGGGGGGGGG
>NW_009940607.1:2443-24989 GCF_000696875.1 Nestor notabilis
CACCACTAATCTCTGATGTTCTCAACCCCACACCCCATCCTCTGCCTGACAAGGATGGAGACTGAACTCTTCATTTAAAGGTTGGGGTTTTACTGTTGCTTTTAAAAAATACATATAATTTGTGAAATCAAACAAGTTCTGGAAGATACAAGGAAAATAATCCTCCAAAGTCCCTTTTCCCTTGCTTGCTCATCGATTTGTCTCCCCTCCTGCCTTCTCCACAAGACATTCAACAAGCACTTCAAACAGATCATGTTGTTTTGATTCCCTTACAGCACTAGAAGGGACTGGAGATGACTACTGTGTTACTCAAAACCTTCTAACCATCTCTTTTAACACCTCATTAACAGGTACTACACGGTATTAGACTCCTGCAAAAGCTTACAGTTTTACATTCCTGGCAGCAGAGGTGAAAAAGACTGCAGAATTCCTCTCTTCTGTGAAGCCCTCTGCCTCTGCACTGGCCTGGACCAATTCATACCCCTGTCAGCCCTGGGTATGGGATGAGGGACATTGGTTGAGCATCCCCGGATCACACACATCTACGGAGCACCCCAGGTGTTCACAAACTGCACGAAGTAATAGAGAAAGACTCAATACGGGTTAAGTGAGAAACATGCAGGGCAGAATACAATGTACTGCTGAACAAGCAGCCCACCATCATCTTTGATCCTCCAGTAAATTAACTGCTGAAGTCAAAGATTTTTTAGTAGGCCTCACCTTTTGTAGCGCTTCAGTTCTTAAACACTGTTTCTCCCACTAAATAATTTCCTCTTGTCTCAATTTAATTATGCTAAGCACTTGAAAAAAGTGCCTTTTATCTTAAGCACATAATGAGGTAAGCTGCAGCACAGAATCATTTTGTCTCTACTCAAGTCTGGATTGGCACATCTCTGTGAGCCTGCTAAATTATTTCACTTAAAAAAAACCCAATCTTTCAAGTACCTTGTCAATGTACGTGCCCTTTAGATGTCAGCATTAAAAGCCCTAGACAAGCATCTCCTGAACTTAAAACACACGTGGTCTTTTGACTATGTTGCAAAGAGACCACACCAGAAGCTGAATGAGAAACAGCAATTTCTGTCACAACCCGGTTTCATCTGACACTACAGACAGGTGCAGATCCTGTGAACTGCAACTGCAGTTTTCAACTACAAAATAAGAGTAATGCAGAGGTTAACAAATAATCATCTGTTATTTACTGAAGATTACAGTAATTAAGATTCTACACGACATCTGACTTTACATTTTACCTGGCATCTAAAAATGCTTTAAAATTAATAAATTTAAAACTATGTGTGTGTTGACAGCAACCCCCCCAGTATCAAATTTATGCAAAGTTGCTCCAAGCTAACAACCTGAAAAGGAAACCCTAGCTGCAGTTGACATCAAGGACTAAAGGATTCTTTATTTCAATAGGCTTTTATTTCTTTATCTCAGTAAAGGTACAAGATAGGCTGGAGAAGCTGCTCAATGAATGCTTTTCCCAACAGTATGTAATAATAATTTCGAGTTTTAACAGATTAAGGAACAAAAATTCACGTTCAGATAGTCTAAATAAAGACCACAGAATCTCAGCCAACTTCCCTTTCCAGCCCCAAACCCATAAGCTAGGATCTTGATTTAAAGAAACCATTGAGAACTCATTGCTCAGCTCCAAAGGCTAACACGTATTTCATTTCTAGTTTGAATTCTGCAGATTTCAATTTACATACCCCTGCTAAATTGAAGAACCTCCTGCTACCAGATATTACTCTATCAGTTTCCCTAAATGTGCACTTTTCCTCCCCCACAGTGAAGTTACTTGCATCTATAATTTCCTCTGCTAGGAATTGGGTTTTAGTTCCATGAGAAGCAGATAAAAGGGAAAGCTATGCAAGATGCTAGTGAAATGAAGTGCTGTATTTGTAAATGTGTTTGGGTTTTTTTTTTTCTCCCCAGATGTGCAAGCATAACTAAACAAACATTCAGTGGAAAGAATACATACACCCTACTGGGGCTCTGGAAATAACCTGACAGTATCTCTGATCACAAGGCATACTCAGAAGTATCATGCTGTGCGTTCTGCACAGGAGACAGAAGGCTGCATTTTAAAGCAGGAAGATAACTATGTAACATCAAAAGACAAACAAGGAGCAGTTCTCACTGGCTCCTCTGAGGATATCCTCTTTCTCTTTTACAGGCAACTAATTGCTAAGTCAACCCCATTAAAAACAATTTAATGAGAATTATAATTATTCTACCAGTTTTAATGTTGACAGAATAAAACATAAGGTCTACATAACATCAAATACCTCTATATAGACAGAGACAACCCAATCTCTACCAGTCAGAGAGAACTCTGCAAGCAAGTATGAGACATCTTACAGTAGTTTTGACACTTGGAGAGGGACATGCGACACCCCCTTTCCTGAGACCATCCACAGATGATCATCTAGCAATGCAGATGGGATGTAGGACCCTGTTCTGTGCACATCCATCGAGTTTCAAAGTCTCCTCAGAGTCTATCATAACTCAAAACCTGAAACTGCATCCACATGCAGTAAGGAGCTACAAATAAAGCAGATGTAAGGAGCTATAAATTTGAAGTAACATCTAGTTTGGAAATCACAGGCATTGCTAATTTCATATCCAAGATTATTATGCGTGAAATATTTAACATCATTAGAAGTGAAAGCCCTCCTCAGTATCCCATAAACTGCCCTTGACCAAGGTCTGCAAGTGGGAAAAGATCCACCAACCGTGTTAGCATCCTGAAAGTTTTAAGTGAGACATCTGAGCCAGGAATTGATTTTCTTTCCTCCAGAAAGCTGCCCACAACGTCACTCTGCGTGCTGACACTGTCCCCAGGATGGAAGGGGAGAAAAGAAACATTCAGTGCCATAAAGCAGCATATGTAGAAAAGTGATAAAACATTACAATCCAAGTTTCACTACTGTAGCATGGACCTGAAAGTAATTATTCCTTTATGTGAAATTTGCTTTAGATAATTTTAGATATAACAAAAAAAAAAAAAAAAAAAAAAAAAGGTTGAATTCCCTTGTCTTATGCATAGCAATGCTTTTCTGAAGCCAAGGAGAACACATCAAGGTAAAAACCACTTACACCAGCATTTAATTCCCCTTGCTCTAATCGTAAACCAGATTTTTCAACCACATACCCCAAAATTAAATGAAGAGGGGAGGAAAGAAAGTCACTGGAGCATTTCACGTTGCACCTAACGTAACAAAAGAAACACAGCAAATACAGGAAGTGGTTTGGCACAGTGACACGACGAGCATTTGGAAAGCTCCAGTTCTCTATATTAAACAGCATCTCAGACCCAGGAGGGACTCTGGGACAGTGGCTGACACCCATCCACCCCACCCTGCCTTGGTAGCATGCAGTGGGGTTTAGTCAATGAATGAAAAGCCAGCCCGTTTAACCTGAAACTAAGAAGCGTCATCTTTGATTGTTTTTTGAACTCTTAATATCTTCTATTTCCTTAAGGCTGCAGAAAAAGTCACACCAAGTCACACAAAATGGGAATACTGTCTTACTGACTGGTGCTAACTGTGGAAGTAGGGGTGAAGGACCTTATGTCCCCCCATTTCCCCTGTCCCCAGCCCCCTGCAAAGCCTATACCCCTTACGCTTTTTAAACTACTTAATTCCTTTCTCTTTTCCCACCTCTTCACAATTTTTTCTAATTGTTTCCCTTGAAACTATACTGAAAAATCTTGGATCAGTTAATAATTTAATCACACTTACTAAGAAATTATTTATATGGTAACAGCTGGCCTATAATTCTCATGGAATATCATTTTCCCTTTGACAGCCACTTTTCAATGCAACGCTTGAAATGAAGCCTGCATTTCCCACAAAGGTGTATCACACTAGAAGCCAACTCAGAGTCGTTAGGAACAAAGCCAAAACCCCTGCAATTAACCAGCGTTATCCTATGGTCTTCAGGAAGTTTGGAATGAAGTTCCTTACTCCAGCTTCTACAGAAAATAGTAAAAACAGTCACTGATGATCAAAGGAAAAAAGTACAGAAACACAACGTAAGGTAAGACCTCGGCATGGGAACAGAGCATCCAGGAAGTGGAATCCAATCTGGCGTGAATGAGGATGAAGATCCACCACTGATCAGCTTCTGATGTCGCACATCACCCTGTTGTGCAGAGCCATTTTTAAGGCCACTCTGTTAATCGTAAGGAACCCCCAACACCACAGCTCGTTTACAAGTGTAGTAGAAAAGAGACAATGAGAGTTCAGTGCCACTTTTCTTCCTTGGCAAATATACCAAGACCTCTCTCTACCCAGCTATCCACCGAAACTCCTACAATTTCAGTCTCTTTGCAAATGGTTTCAAAGGTATTAGCGGTATCAATGAACGAGTAGGTGAATGACTTGCAGATTACACTCCCCTGGCCGTAAACACATGTATATTACACAAATCTGTAAGACCCTATTTCCTAACTCCTAAATGGTCAAAACACTCCACTGCAGTTGTGCCTCAACTCACAGCTTATCCTCATTTGGAGACTCCCTAAAAAATCTAGGGAAAACTCAAGACCTGTTGTCCTATCCAAGCAGAGGTGCACTTTCATAGGCTGAATTCACTCCAATGTATTTAAATTCATTCCATTCTGAATAGAAACTTTCATTTATAGGAATTATAGAAATCACCTCCACCTATTCAGGAAGCATGGGAACAATTTCCAGAACCCCCTAAGAATGTAACCTAATTTACCAGATTTATTACTGTGGTAAGTGTATCCCAAAGTCTTGCTCCCCTTTATCAACCACCAAGTTGGGCATTTGCTGGACCATTTCCTGCCCAGCCTGTGCTTCCTCATCACTTCCTGAGGAATCTGATATATACTCGTGTTTCAACTCAATACAGCACTGAGACTAGACTCTAGAGCGGGAAAGTACTCACAGGCTTCTTACTCCAGGAATAGAGTCAGTGACTTAAGAGACACAAATCCTGCTGACTCATGATTGCAGAAATCCCAACAGAATTATCTCCACATAAAACATTCACGCTCTCATGCTGAAGGAAGGAATTGTAGAGCAACACTGATTTGAAACAGAATGTAAAGTACCTGGGAAAGTACCTAAAACAATGAAATGAGGGGTGCTTAAAAATGACGTTAAAGTTACCTAGAGACAGATAAATGGATGTTTTAATCTGACCTGACTGTGCCTTATGGCTTTAGAGGTACTGCCCACTGTAGCACACCACCTTGATCCTGCGATCCTGCCACACTGCAAACCGAAGAGAACAGTCAGAACACAGATGTGTGCCAGCTCAGCATATTTTGAACATGTCCCTGCAGCACCTTCTAGGCCAGACTGCAAACGGCTGGCTCAGGTCCACATCACCTACAGAAGGCACATCTATCCTGAAGTCCTGGTTCTCCTTCAAGTGGGATTCAGCCCTCCTCAGTACCCTAATTGCTCCTTTAAAGGAACCTCAGGCAGCAGGAAGCCCTCATTCTCCACAGAGCTTCATCGTCTGGCTTATAAACTGCAAGTATCTTGAGACTGTTGGCTCCGAGGTGGCTACACGGGGCAGACACCACTGACATTAAGCCACCCCCGGAGCTAGACATTCTGCAAACAGCAGAACACATACTCTTAACCTTTTAATGCACAACGTGCAAAGGAAAGATTACAGCACATTATTTCATACCCATCCAGTATCTAATCGTCTTTATGAAGAGTTGATTAAATTTATGAGTGGCATTCTGAAGCAGTCCTGTCCATTCCCTAATACTGCTGATGCCTGTTTTCTGGTGGATATCCACCTGAAATGCGTTTCACTAACTGTTCCAAGAGTCTTTCATACAAAACAAGGTCTGATCTCATGTATACACTGTGTCAGGCACCTAACACTTCTTGAAACGATCACCTCATCTTACCTCAACCTCCAGAAACCACTGTCATTAAGATGACTCCTTGAACCTTTGTGGTTAAAAAAAAAAAAAAAAAAAAAGCCTCAAAACAAAACAAACCCCCTGCAAAAACAAAACTCAACCAACTCCAGTATCAGAAGTCTGAGTAACCTACTTAGTAACACACGAGAGTCAAAAACATCTCCCTGGTACATTTCCTCATTCTCACATAGGGTGTTAGCCCAGGTGCCCAGTGACCACTCTTCTACAGCATCAACACTGCGAGCTGCCACACTGCTCTCAAGTGATAGGAAGGGGAGAAAACCCCTGCTGCATGACAGGATTGAAAGCCCCTCTTCCAGTTCCACCAGTGCAGCCAGGGAACCACTGCTGCCAGTCCCACCTAGCACAGAGGACAAATCACCTCTTCCAAAACCACCCTAGGTAGCCTCCCATCAAGGAAGGCATCGCCTGCTCCCACACAAGGTACAAAACAGGGGAATTCCTCTCTGACTCTTCCCAGCTACTACTATTAATTGCTAGAGGCCCTGAGCAGGCAGACAGCAACATCAATCAGCAGTTCAAGTACAAGCAATCACGACAGCTATAAACAAAAATATTTGTAAGTGAATGTTTGAGTCACAGGGTAGCACTGGTGCAACTGAGATAGGCTCCTGCCTTCAATTAGTTTGCCCAAACCGGTTTTTCAGCCCTATTTGTGAAGAACTCAGCACTTTAAAACAAGCTGTTGATAAACTGAAATGGATAGAAAAGAACCACTGAACCGATTCAGAGATTGGGGTTGGGGGAATTTACTTGGATACCGATAGACTGAAAGATTTCAAGGTACTTGACAGGATCTTTGAAATCCTGGGAAGGACATGACTTGACTGAAAAAATACCTTTAAATGGGGAAAACCGCAGGTTTCAGGAGCTGTCAGATTTTGTTTTAATTTTTCATATTAGAGTGCATTCATTTAGTATTTGCCTAATGATGAATTAAAACCTGCCTTTTAAAAACAGTAAGAAGGACTAGCTCAAATATAGTGGGTTTTCTATTCAGGTAGAGACTGGATGCCCTTCACTAAGGCATACTTTAAACAAACTGAAGTTACTGAAGTTCAGATAGGGATGACCTAGATATAACAGCACATGACAGGTTTTTGTCCCTGCCTTCAGTATTGTTCACATATTTTAACTAAGTACAGCCCACCTTAGCCATCCCAGAAGTTAGAAAGTGCACCCAGTGCTGCCTTCTTCCAACCAATGCCATAACCTGAAGCACTTTCTGACTTGGTTTCTTTTACCCCTCCAGGCTCACATCTTCTGTGTTTCCAACTAACTTTCAGAAATACAGATAATGCCACAAAGCTGCATATTCAGTAAGAATATGGAGAGGTGCTGATACACAGCAGATCTCAAGTGGACACCAGCCACCTGCCTGTGTTCCACCCTGCAAGAGAAGTAGGAGCTGCTGGACACCGGTATGATCACCATTTCCAGCTGCCTAGTGCTAGACAGCTCCCCACAGCACATAGCATTAGGGATCATTTTTCCAAAGCACCCTGGCAGAGCTGCAGAGCCTGAACTCTAGATCTTGGACTTCATTCTGGCAGCCAAACTTAAAATTTAAAAAGTGTTTTACTTTATTAAGAGCAACAGCCCTTCTCAGTATGCTGTCATCTGCCCTTGACTAAGGCTGCAAGTGGGAAAAGATCCACCAACTGTGTCAGTATCCTGACAGTTTTAAATGAGATGCCTGACCTGGGAATCACACCTGCTTCCTCCAGAAAGCTGCACACAACTGCACTCTCTCTCAAAAGAGATTGTGTGTCTAACACAGAGAAAGCCAAATGCTTCACTGGATTTGGCCCATGCATTCAGCAGGGTCAGTCTGGGAAAGAAAATATAACCATACGCAACTAGCCAAGAATAGCTGCAAGAGAGGTTAAAAGTTCCTTCTTCATTTGCAATGTACGGTGACATGACAGTCAGCCTTAATTCACAGAAAAACAACTAGGGCAAAACCAGCACTTCTGCAAGAGAAACTAGAAGAAACAAAAGGAAATGAGAAGTAAACAGGAAGTAGCTGGCTGAGTAGGAATACAGGAGAAATCACCTAAACTTTCTGTATAATGTAAACAGATGCAGATTGTGGTTGATGTGCTACAACACGCTGCTGTGTGTGTCAGTAAAAACTGGCTATAGCAAAACCTCGTTATAATGCAGAAAGGTTAAAGAAAATAACATATCTACTCCATCACACTTTTTTCATTATACATTTTGTGGAAGAGACTGGTTTGTGGTAGGAAACAATCTTCTCAATATTACCTTTCTTATTCAGTAATATATAATGACACAGGTCACTGCTGTATACAACACACTGCTCAAGTATATCTGTTGTCATTATGTTTCAACTGCTATTATAAAAGGTTTCCATTACACTGGTTCCTCAGGCATTCAGATGAATTAATTTAGTATAATTTTTTACATTCATCTGAAAGTTCAAGCATGTTTTCAGAAATTAAAACGCAGGGTTTTTAAAACAGTTTTCCAATGTGTAAGTTTATATTCTGTAAAGAGTCACCATTCACAGACTTCCTCTATCCTCCACAGGCAATACTACAAATACAACATGACAAGAGTATTAAGTGAATGTATTAACTGGTATTTGTCAAAACTTATATATAAGAGCAACGCTTTGGGATTTGAAGGGTGTGGTGTAACAAAAGCACCAGTTCAGAGATCAGAAGTTTCGCAGAACACATTCTGTGCTCCTCCCACAGAAGGGTATTTGCCTTCCTTACACAGAAAAAACAACTGTGCAACATGAAGAGTCAGGGCATTTTTTCCTTCACTGTCATATATTTTTAACTCAGTAAAATAATTTTTCCCATTCACTGAGTAACTCAGTATTTCTTTTAAACACTAGAAAGGAACCAGCCCAAAACTATGCATTTTGTATTTCACTGTTTCTATGGAAAAGGAGGTTAATAAATGTACCTTGCAAAAGACTAAGGTGTATTTCAATGCCTCTACAAACATTTTGCAAGCCTGATTTACCAAGGTTCTCTTTACACATCTGACACGACAGAAGAGAGTGTATGTTATGTAGGAAAAATATTTGAATGAATACGAACTTCTTTGATAAGTTTCAAACCATGTTAAAATTCTTTTCTTTTGCTTAGCATTATGTCACCTCAGATTTGGAATATTTGGAGTAACATCTTAATGAAAAGAGGAAAGAAAAGTACAGTAGTGGCAAACATTTTATAATATGGATTAATTTAAATATTGCAGTAAAGGTATTTCAAGACATGAAGATTTTCCAGTGAATAAGTAAATCACTCCACATGACACAGTACTCTCAACCAGTATAATACTCTGAGCTTGAAACAGTTAAAAATAGCTTTAACAAGTGCCAAGCATCTTGGTTTAGAAGAAGTATTCTTAAGGACTTGCTCAAACAAAATAGTTTAAGAAACCTTTAAAAAAAATAAATAAAAAAGAGAGAAAGGCAAGTAAATTATGCATCTAAAACCTAAACCCTTTATAAATACCTCTTTAGATGCTGCTCCAGTTCCAAGAATAACACTTTCATGGTTATTCGGTCAGAGCCTTTTTTCTGGAGAAGTGTCACTTTCATTGATGTATCTATTTAGTACCTGGTGATTAGATCCCCTCAGATGGGGAGTCAGAAGAAATACCTCTCAATCCTCAGCTGCAGTAAGATTAGCATTAGCATTCCACTCTTAACCACGGGTCCTGAACTCCACAGCACATTCAAGAATCACAAAGCCTCACCCGTTAAAGATTACCCACTTGCTTCTATTCAAAGTTTGCTGAGTTTAATAGTGGTTGGTCATGATCAACAAAAACAAGAAGGGCGAAGGGTGACGACACTACAGATCCTGCAATCACATGGTGTGCTGTTACATAAAGCATCAAGAGAGATTAAAGTCTTCACGATTAGGTTTTCAGATCTCAGACAAATGCATCTTCTTTCAGCGGTGCCAAATTCACCAACTCTCGAGCTGATTCAGCCTGCTCCCACTTTTTGTCAAGCACACAGTAATTGCTACAGGTAGCTAATAAAGAAAGGCAGCTGAGCTGTACTGTTTCTCAAATTAAAAGTTCTAGTGCTTAATGGCAACTGTAATTAGACAAAAATCAACAATACCCAGTTTTCCGAGAAATATTTTAGAGGCAAATCCTATCCCTGACTGCTATTATAACAAGAACCAGTGATGAGAGTTAGACATGCATTTGGTCAGTCTTTTGTAGACCAGATAAATATAACTTATCATGTATCAAGCCAAAATTCAATCAAATATTGCATATCCTTCCTCACAGAAACACAGACCACCATGAGAAATTTTTGGTGCCTTGTAGTAGATCAATACCATGTAACTAGGACCCTGCTTGCATAGGTACCATTATCAGCATTGCTTTAGTGTAAACATGTTCCTTCCTCTATCATGGTGAATGCTTTTCAGTGTGAACAAAGTTGGCTGCCCAGAGTACACTGTGGAGAAGTGAGCAAGACTCACCTCCTTAGTTTACATGCAAGCTTAGGACATCCCCTCACCATGGAAATAGCAGACTGCTTGCAGTATCTGTACAGGAACACTCATGACAGAAGAGATCACAGACATTGATGTTATACTCTTCCATCAGACCAAGACCGCAGAAATAAAGAGACAAAACCAGACATCAAACCTAGCAAATGCCACTTAGTCTTACTTCTGACTGCTAAATCAGTATCAGATGTGTTATCTCAAGTCAATTTGCCTCATAAGACTATATATGAAACATGACAAATGGAAGGGCCAAACAAGTTGGCTCAGAGCATGGCTATCTATTTTTCAGCTGTATTTATTGTACCTTGCCTTTGACAAGGCACTGGACTTTGACAAGGCAAGGTGACCAATGGCAACAGAAGCAGGTATTACATGATAACAAGAAAACAGTCTGGTGTGAGGGAGGGATAAACCCAACCCTACTTATTGGAACCAGCAAACAGACTAAGTATTTTGGTTAGGAGCTAGAAAGGAAGAAATGAACAAACAAACAAACAAAAGCAGTAATTCTTTGTTTCTTTTCTTTCTGGGGTGAGAGGTGAGCCCCAAGTACTACTAATCCCAGATACGTGTTAGATAACTAATCCCAGACTGGGATTAGTTTCCCATTCCCAGAGCAAAGAGGGAACTCAGATAGTTTAAACTGGGCACCAGTTAGTAACTGTGAAGCAGTGCCCAGTATTACTACATGGTTTTCCCAGAGCCTGGCACACCTGGCTTGCAGGACAGAGCATCCTGTTCCTTTTAAAGAATACCAGGAAGACTGAAGCAAACAAGTTACACTTTACAGTAAGTGTTTCCCTCTCATTACCTCAAGTCCACCACCCTCAGCACAGCATGGAAACAGGTAACAGCCATGGCTCATTTGAGTGTCCTCCTCTCACTCCCACCAAAAAACCATGGAGATGGGACCACTGAGATGTGCTCCAGGACCTTGGTCCTTGCAGAAGAGGCAGACAAGTATAACGGCCCTTTGAGAGGGGCACTTGCTCTGAAAGCAGAGTTACTCTTGAAAGCTTCAAGTGGAGACTAACATGGTACAACCACATATAAAAGAGCAATGACTTGTGGAAGGAAGCAGACTTTCAACACGCTTTCAAAGAACAACTGCCTAGGAACAAAGGGATTAACAATTATAAGAATCAACAACTATTAAGATGAAGATTGACATAGTATTATTGAATAGCTTGAATATTCAAGATTAAATATTGCTTATAGCAAGAAGTCTTACTTATTCTAAAGAGCTGAAACATCAAGCTGAACTAAGAAATGTTCAAAACCAATTCCAGAAAGCAGAAATTATAATTCAAGTTGCATCCTTACATACCCATTCATAGTCAGAGACTTAGCACAATAATAATCTCTAATGAATCCTACTGGTTACACCATCTTACATATCACATCTCCTCCAACCTCCCTTAGGCTGTTCTATAAACTACACTGCTGATCCGTGGCAGTCAGGCTCAGCTGAGTCTGCATCCCACAGAACCATACCAACAGAGATGATGCCTTCAGATTGTAAACTGTCCTTCTACTAACCCTCTAACACCCTTCTTGCCTTCTCTCTTGCCTGTATCCCCCTCTGTAAAGCTGCATGGTTGACATCAGCTAGGAAGACAATCCTTTTCTGTAACTGTTGTGCACACAGTACATGAATTGGCATGTTTTCCAGGATACCTAAAACAGTAAGTACACACTGGAGTAGAAAAGGGATGAAAGCAATGACGTTAAACTTTCCCATGAACCGTCCGTACTTTCTCCTTTCCTATTCCAAGATGCCCTCTGAACAGGAGCTCCATCACACTAAGGCTGTGTCAAGACAGTTAAAAACAAGGTTCAGGAAGTTATGCACATCTGACCAATACATCACTCAGCTCCAGCACTGCTCCGACTCAAATCTGGGTTTCCTTTATAGCCAGAACAATCATTAAATGCTAGATATATAAGCACGATGCATATACGCTAGATATATACGCACAATGCAGAACTACAGAATATATTTAGCTGCTTCATTCTTTAGAAAAGCAAGTACACTGCTGGTCCCACAAAGAGAAGCCTTAGGCAGCTCCGTCTCTGGTGACACTAACCACATATCCTGATGCTTCAGCCCCAGTTCTGGTGATGACTTTACAGTAAGGCAACACTCACAGGCTTCATTTGATGCTAATTCTCCAATTATGCCACATAAAATGGTTTCTGTGTCATTGATCTAAAAGCTCCTAATTCCAATTCATCACCTTTTTATTTGGGTGGGGTCCATGTCACCGAGGAATCTTAACAGTTCCATTTATCACCTTCATGAAAAACAGCAAAGGATTTGCTTTGTCAGTTACCAGATTGAAACCAAATTAAATGTTAAAACCTAACTGCTTCAGAGGCACATACTCCAATAACTACATCATATTTCTTGTAAGCATTCCCATAAATTTGACAACTCTAGTTACACTGCAATCAAGTAATTAAAAGTATTACTCAGTTATGTGTAGGTCAACAACTTACAGGTAATAGAAACCACAAAGAAATTGTAAGTCAACTGGATTAACTAAGCCATCAAACATTTTTACTGCTTTGAAAAATAGCCTCTAGCTGCAACTGAAAAATGCCTGGAGTACCAGATCTTCTTTCTTCTGTCACATTCAAGAATTCAGCACCAAGCTATGCTTTCCTTCCTTTGTCCTGAACCATTCTGGCTCTTATATAAAGTGACAGATTGTGCACAGATGAATTATCACTGTGGGCACAGTAGGATGTCAGATACGGGTAAGTTCTAGCATTTAATGAAACAAAAACCAACAGGATTTCATACATGAAACATCAGGGTACCTAGGTTCTCCCCCACCCCAAGCTCTTACACCCAAAGGGGAGGAGGGAGCGTATTTTAAGACAGCTGCAGTACTCCTGGATGGTTTTGCTTTGAAAAAAACATAGAATACATCAGCCCAAGTTTAGATTTAGCCTGGTAAGTGAATGAATCTGGCATTCAGCCAGCAGAATTTACTGTTTATGTCAGCCTGAATGAAGTGCAGCACTCAAGCCCAAATTCCTCAGCATGTCACACATCACTGCCATACCTTCACAGGGTAAACATTTAGCAGGTTCGCTTTCCGCATGCTATAGAGGACTTCAGAAACAGCTTGAGTAATCCAGACTTTACCGTAAAAAAGGCAGAAAATAAAGCACGAGCCAATTTTCAGACTACAGACATAAGCAGCCCTGTGGTAACAGTGTCAATCTTGATGTGGTGTAACAAATTAAGAATAAATTTAGAATTCTGACATGCGTGTGAGTGCTTGATAAAGCAGAAAATATACCCAACAAACATTCGAGCTATTCTAGAGCTTTACAGCTACAAACAGGCAATCCTTAAGATATGTAAGCCAGGTTAGATGGGGCTTTGAGCAACCTGGTCTCGCAGAAGGTGTCCCTGCCCACAACAAAGGTGTTGGAACTGTATGATCTGTAAGGACCCTTTCAACCCAAACCATTCTGTGATTCTATGATTTAAGAGTTAAAAAAATGACCAGAATAGTGATCACAGATTTGCGTAAGACAGTGGTATCCAGCAGATTTCTAAAATCTGTTTTGACATTACAGCACAGTCTTCAAGACTACTGCTTTAGGGGTTCAAAACCAGCAAACATTTATATGAAGCTGCAGTGCTTATTGTTATGGGAGATGCCCCATATACCATTTGCATAACAACTTATGGGGTTTTTAATGCTTCGATCCCGCCCCACCGTCCCATCTTTAATCAATCTTTATGGCGTACTTTGGCACAAAGTGTTATGCAAGGCTGTTAGTCAGCAACAGCAGTGCACAAAACCCAACTCTGACTTCAGAAACCACTCATTAGAACTCCTCGGTGAAGCAGTTCACACTGGATTACCAAAGGAAATAAAACTGACAATGAGAAAGGACAAAAAGCTGCACAAAGACATTTGCACCATAATGAAAACCAAAGCACTGAAGTGAAAGACAAGTATGTGGATGCCAGGTTGCGAAGTATCTCATTCCCAAACGCTAGCAGCAGAAATCGCTGCTGTACCTTTGCTATCCTCATGTTTTGAGCAGCTGTAATGAGGTGCAGTTAGAGAAGATAGCTTTATTTCAGTCCATCATTAAGCAACTAAAAAAGCCAAACAAAACGTGTCTTAAGCTATAAACATCCTAATTGAACATCTGAGGAATATTCACATACATTCTTCATAGTTATCACCTAGTGATAAGTAAGGTGTTTCAGTTACACAAAGAGCAGCATTACAGTTGCACAGAATAAGCCTATTTTACACTTAATTTTTATTTTCATCTCAGTACCACTATGTATACTGCCAAAAAGCACACCCTCCCTGTGTGAAAGATCAACAAACCACATACAAAAGGCATCTTACTGGGTCTGAAACAGCCATTTAGCCCAGGAGCCACCTATAGGCATGGCCAGAGGCAGAGGCTGGAGGAAGAACCCAAAAAGGCAGGCAGATAAATGCAGCTTCCCCCTACAGTATCCTCTTACCTGTCAGCTACCAGCAGCCTGAGGAGCTCCTGCACAAGAAGGAATAACTTAGTGTTTAGTAACTCAAAAGAATTCTCTTCCAAGAACTGATTTAGTTTTCTTTTAAAGAAATTACTCACATCACGTAGTTCTGAGACTGTAAAACTGGGTGGTTAATTCCAAGTTAATTACCCAGGGAAGATAAAGCTTCCAAACAATCAAATATGAAGCTTCAACCACCCTGGCTGCTAAACAGATATGAATCTAAATCCCAAGAGCAGACCTGATATAAGAACACCTTAGGAACACCTGGAAGCCACCACAAGCATGAAGGAGCAGCTCCAGGGAGCCAATCTTCTCCAAGAACCACAGTGAACCATCTGCAAGTGAGTGCTTTACATTCCACTAACTGGAAGTCACTGAAATTCTATCATTTAATCATAGAGGAGAACAAATGTATTGAAGACATGGAACCATCTTAGTATTGGAACAAAAACATGTTAAAAATTGAGTAAAATGACTTACGGGGGGAAGACACGCAGAAAAGTAATTATGGGCACGGGTATGAGTATGCATTGCCAATTACAGTGTTTACTGGTTGCTGCTTTTTGTATTGTGGAGATCAGTAAAATCAGATTAAGTCTAGAGGAGCAAGCCTAGTATTTCTTCTACATGTAAGGCATCTCTATACCCTGGCTGTTCTATACTAGCTTAAAAGCACGTGCTCCTTTCCTTCAGTGTAGCAACTGTGAAACCCAAGCCAGCAGAGCCTCTGATTAACAAGGAGCCTCATTGCCATGGCCTGACACAGCACAGTAAGAGCAGCTCAGCATTTTTTGCTGCAAGGCATTGTCAATTTATTTTGCATGTTATACCAGCTGAATACAAAATTAATAATGAAGGATTTACAGGCATTTAGCTAGAATGGAGGGGAAAGAACCTCCACACACGTGTTTGGTTGTGTTGGGGTTTTCTTAACCTATGCATGCAAGAGAAAACTTGAGTACTGTGAAGCTGCCAGTCATATAGTCCATGAAATGGAGCCTCACAGTTAAGGGTAAATTAATTTCAACAAGACAACTGAAATACAAAGCGGGACTCACAAGCCTTCCTATTGAGAAGGACCATCCAAAACCTTCACAGGCCAATTCCAAAACAAATCTGTGTCCTGCCCAACCTCCAAACTGAGTCTCTTCACTAGGCATGGGCTAACAGGAACCAGATACAGCTATTTTTGGATACCTGAAACTCCTCAGTAATACAGGAAATGTATGAGACTAAACTACAGCTGACATTCCTTGGGCATTTGGTGACATCCATGAAAGATTTAGAACAATGTAGTTCTAAACCATTATCAAGATAGGGAGAGCTTTTAACTCTACAACTCTCTTCTCCCACAGTTTTTCCTTTCTTTCAGATTCCAGATGGCATCCTGCACTCGAGCAGCAGTTCAGGCCCAAAAATCTTTGTGCTCTGTGAGACTTACTTTTCGTAAGTCAACCTGTTTCAAAAAGCAGAAGAACGATGCAGCATCGCTTCTGGGACACCACACAAGCACAGATTCATACAGAAGTATCCATCCCCTTCCACAAGCACAGCAGTTGAAACATGACCTTCAGTGCTCTAAAACAAGCTGTGGAGACCGGAGACTGTGTTTCTCTGCTATGCCCAACATTTTTCCATGGAGGAAACAAAACTTTGCCATCATGATTCCCTTCTTCAATTTGGCCAGACACTCTGCAAGTTGAGATTCTAACTAAAAACTGATTCTCTGATGTCTAAACTAGATCAAAGCTCTCCAAGAAACCCACTGCTACAAATGGGAAGGCCACTCCACCTGGCCCAAGCATTCAGCTCCTGGACCACCAGGACTGGAGGTGTTGCAGCCGGACCTCTCACAAGGCAGGCATTGCTCATGCAGAAGGAAGAAGGGGGTAACTTACTGCTGAAACTGAAGCTTTGGGTCTGACAAGTATTCTTAGCACTATCTGTTTTCATACAAGTAAGTTTTGTAGTGCCATGAAACCTGTTCAAATATACTCATTTCTGTGAGTATATAGAAGTGCTTAGAGATTTGACAGGCAAACAGCAGCAACCCCAGGCAGCAAACTGACCTTGACATTTTGAGCCACTGATGCTACACAACTTTTTTCCTGTAATGAATCCCATCAGTGGCTCACAATGAATGATTAAGGCACATTAGTTCAAGTGTCAACAATATGCTAAACTTTAAGTGTTGGTTCCTTCAGCAGCCACTGGAAGACAGCACTAATCCTGTACTTGATTATTTTTGCTGTGAACACTCAACCGTTACACAGCTCTTACCCTGGATCTATTTTAGTATTCTCCTCTATTGATTGCAGTTGGCAATGTTTATTTCAGAAAAGACTGAAAGTCACAACCTTCAATTTTCCTACCTGGCTGTACAAAAAACAGCAAGCAATTCCGAAATTAGCTGCTTCTGACAAAGCATTTTCTTCTGAGACCTTTGACTATATTTTTATTTCTTCCCGTATCAGTAAGGAGCACAGAATGTCACAACACTGCAGACGTGCTGAAGTGCCCCTCTTAAATCAGAAATTGGGACTTCAGTTCCATAACCAGTAATTAGCAGACATTTCTCTGAAATGAATTGCTCTGATCACATAACTAAAAGCCATGGAGGTTTATCGGGAGACCAAAACAGAGGTTTGGAAGAATATTACTGCATCTCACAGAGGAAGAGGGGTTATTTTTATATACTCTACTACTTATCATGAAATTAAATATTAACTGAATCATAGGAAAAACCATCTAAGTCCAGATTTGGAAACCAGAAAAACACGCCAGTGAACTAAAGAAAGCTGTAACAATGAGAAGAAAAGACTAGAAATAAAAAGGCAAGTGGAAGCAGGGAAAGAACAGGGCAAAAAAAGTAGTCAGGACAAGCAAAATAGCAAGGAGAGCAAGGCATTAAAGACAGAAGGGTCAGGAACCGCATGAGGGAGTGAAGAGGATAAAGGAATTACGGGCTAAAAATACCCCAAAAGAAAGGTAACAGCAGATGGGGTTATTTTGGTACATTTAATACATCTGAAAAACAAAAAGAGCATTTCTGGAAATATCAGAGTTTTCTGGAAAAAGAGAACTATAGGAAGGGAAAGCTTAAGAAACTGAATCTACAGTGAGCAGCTGCCAAAGCCCTGCAATTTCCCTTGGCAGACTGGCACTTTGATTCATAACCCAATGCCAACACATCACTGTCTTACGATGACAGCTTTCGGAATAGCAGGGGAAAACAAAATCATAAGTTTCAGACTCTCTCTTCTCTGTGTACATGAGCAAAACCACCCAGCCTATGACGACTCTCTTCTTAGTTCATGTTCCAAATACGACATGCTAGAGAAAAACTTTAACCTAAGGTACCAGAGGTAAAACAGTAACGTTAGCCAAGATCTTTACATGGCTCAGCTTATCCCATGGGAAAGGGCTACAGTGACAATGCAGGGGTAGCTCATTCCAAAACAACTCATACAGCCTAGAGCTGTGCTGTCTTGCATCCCGTGCACAAAAGCCTCCCTCTCTACCATGCCAATTCTCCTGCCAGTTCCATATGCAGCAGCCCTTGGTTTAACCAGCACAGCAGCTCCCTTCAGTGGAGGTGGGTTAAAATGTGCAGCAATTAAAAGCAAAATCCAGTCAACACCTGCCTTTCTACAATCAACTGATCTGGTCACCACAAGCAAGAGGATTTTTTGAGACAGCAGCACTCTGAGTGAGCCCTACACCGTATAACGCTATTTCCACTCCTCAGAGCACAGAGAGGAAGACAGCACGAGCAGGCATTTTCAGTGGGATGGGCAGAAGGGCGGACATAAAGCTAGTTTATTGACCTACCTGCATTTCAGCTATAGTTAATAATGGCTAACGCTTTATATTGTTCACTGAAAAATGGACACCAGAAGAGGTAAGGATGATGGGTTCTAAGTGTATTCCAAAAAGTCTCTGTACTTCTGGCTTCTGAATATCAATCTATCACATCATAAGAACTGAGAGCTCATGTTTCCATGGTGCCTGGAAAAAACTCAGCATTTATTACTTTCTCCTTCAGTGAACAGTTCAATAACCCATTAAACATTTGCAGTGATCCCTACTGGTACATACGTGCTGATCCAAGTCCAAAGATGTAAGCAATCTACTCAGGCATTCATGGCAACAGGCTTTCCGTTGACAAAGGCTGAACTTTTCATGTTTTAATAAAAGGCACAAACACAGCTAACAAGACATGTTAAATAACATTCTTTTCCTCTCACTCCATTACACATACTCCACTATTGTATTTCACAATGGGCTCCAACTAACTGCCATGAAAGGTTCTGCTACTTCATCCTGCCCACATGTTCTTGCCTTCTCCTTTGCACTGGATCTGATGGAAAATTAAAAATTGGCACCTGCTACACCATGTGAACAATATGTAAAAGCAAAGCCAAAAATGACTGACTGGCAGAGGGGGAAAAGTGAGAATAGATAAGCATTTTTCCACTCTAGGCTGCTTTCCCCTTCCTTACACACACATGCCAATTCCACTACCAGCATACGGTCTTCCACGAAACACCAGACAGAAGTGTTACCACCAAAGAGCAAACATGGAATTTTGTTGTTATTGTCTATCTGGATGTTTTGTTGTTGTTAAAGGGAGGGGAACAAACAAGAAAATCAGGTAAGGAAGAAAACATTCAGGCCATTTTCCTGGCTAATCATCTTTTCTAGTGATAGCCATTGTGGCAGTAGGATTTCCCTTCCCCAGTCCACAGGTGAGCATGTGGCACATGTCTGATTCAAAACTCACGGCAAACTGCCAAGCAGAGGGCATGCTCAGTAAATACAGATACAAACAGACTGGTATTTACCTGTGTCAGAAGTTTATCAGAACAGTTGAAGAACCACATTCCAAAGAAGATAAGCAAGCAGGCAAAGAGAGGGGAAAAAAAATCTAAATTATAATCAAGGCTATCACATTAAGTGATACACAATAGCAGGTACAATTAACGTTAAACCTGTTACTGCAAGGTTACTTCAGAAGTGACAGAATCATTTATGCCTAAGAGCAGAGGTATTGACACAGATGTAGCGTTATCCAATTATTTTACTGAAAAAAAAAAAAAATATGGTTAAGTCATGGATTTGTCACCTGTGACAGTGCCTGGTCCATTCAAAGGAACCCTTCCAGATAAGCACATGGTTAAAAAAAGTCTGCTTGCAATCTTACTGAAAGCAATGCACATATTGATACCAAGCTCAAAGCTCACTTTAGCATAGGCAAGGTTAGATGTCTAGAGGACAGCACCCAGCTTAGGGCCCTTGGTCCCCATCTTTCTCTCCACTTATCACAGGAGCAGCCCAACATGACGACTCTCCTGCACTAAGGTTAGCCTTTATATATACCCCTCCTCTTACAAAGCAGTTTTCCAGTGGCAAGCATAAGCCAAACTCTAAAAGGGAAGCTCATAACAAAACATTCACACACACACATAAAAATCAATTCAGTGGAGTAAGAATCGTGGTAGCTAAAAGCCATTACGCACAGCACCTAATGGCACTCTGACTTCACAAGGTTACTCAAGCTGAGGCTCCTACTGTCAAGGAGCTTACTATCAACTTTTCTGTTCCTGCGTTTCCTTCTCCTGGCTTCTGAGCCCATCACTTCTTCTTTCCCACCTCTCCTGTGTTACTTTCTCTGCCCTTCCTGGCACTTTTCCTTCTGGTTTAGTAAACTGCACGCAATAACCTTCCAGAGACTTTCCTCTCACCCCCCACCCAAGATGCAGTTGGCAATAAAGTTCCAAGCATAAGGGAAGTGTAAGAAGATGTGCAGAGGGTGAAGGCAACAGATATCAAGCACATGCATAATTCATCTGAGCTACAGCTGTCACTGCAGAGCACGGAGGAAAAAAATGTTTCTTCTAGCACACCACGCTGTGAGGAAAGCTGAGATCCACAGCACACAAAAAAAGATCAAACTGGCACCTTTAACAGAGCCAAAGGTTACAGGGGAAAAAAAGAAAAAAAAAAGAAGGAGAAAACTCCCACTACATATTATCCTAAACTGCACAGACTAACCCTAAAACCATTTTAGGTTCAGGTATTCTTACATTTAGTTCAACAGCTAGGAAAAAAGTGCTCAAAATCCAGCAACTCTCATTGACCTCAAGAGGAATAGCTGGGTTATGATTTTTAAAGACGCGAAGCTTTGTTCAATCGCAGAGCAAAAGGTACTGGAAGAAACTGAAACATTATCACCTTAATTGTGTTTTATCGCTTGTCTCTATTTTGTTGCCAATCTGAATTAAGAGAAAATTAGATAGTTTTCAGTCTCAAATTGCTGCTCAAGCATAAAAGCAAGTTTTTACTAGAGTTAACAAGTATTCCACATAGCACATTTTGGGTTTTAAAGGACGTGGTTACTCATGCTGACTTCAGATTCCTTTTGTTCACCAGTTAGGTGGCTGCTTTTTCTTCAAGGCCCCTACTGTATATGTATAGGGCTGCCTATAAAACACAGATCTCCACACAACAAGCTTGAAAGATAAATTATCCATTTTTGCTACAAACGCCCCTCTAAATGCATAAACCCAACTTTTTATCGTTTTACTTTTGCACCAACTTACACCAAGGTGAAAATACCACTGACATCAGAACTAGAAATAGGCACCTAGAAGAGCAATGCAGCTTCTTTAAAAAGAGAACAAAAAAAGATCCTTTGACCATGCACATCATGTTTGAGGAAAACAAGGAGGTTATCTGTATTTTTAGCCTTCCCATACAGCTCACAGAAATGGGAATCAGGAATGCACAGTGCTTGTGTAACCAGAAAGTCCCCAGTCTTGCTGCAGGAAGGCTCCACATTATCCACCCCAACCCTGCCCCCCACAGGGCTCCTTATGCATGGAGCCGACTTTTACAGTCAGGCCAGCAGAAAGCCTCTCTGTTTACAACTGGGAACTTGAACAAGAAAGATACTAAGTAAGTACAGGTATAGACCACTCACTATTTTTCTCCCAAGAGACTTACAATTTGGGAGTTATTCAACCACATTAAGGAAGCCTTGAGAATGTCATACCTGAGCAAACTCTGTCCCAGTGCACAACCACTGGCTCCACAGCCTCAGCTGTACATAACACAGAACTGGCAGCTGGAAGCTTTTTCTGCCTTTCCTTATAGTAACTCCCCCAAATCAATAGCTCAAAACGTGAACATCTCATGGGGGAATTCCAAGACCCCAGATCGTGCAAATTCATAGAATCATAGAATTACCTAGGCTGGAAAAGACCTTTAAGACCATCAAGCCCAATCATTACCCCAGCACTGCTAAGTCCACCACTTAACCATGTCACTAAAGGCCTTGTCCACATAGCTTGTGAACACTTCCAGGGACAGCGACTCCACTGCTCCCCTGGGCAGCCAGTTCCAATGCCTGAGCACCCTTTTGGTGAAGAAATTGTTCCTCATGTCCAGTCTGGTGTTCTGTCCACTTTGTTCACTCTTCGCTGTCAACACCAAAGCACATCACTGTTTTCCAAGGAAGGGAGGACTGACCTCCTCCCCCTTGGCCAGCCC
>NW_009940608.1:0-13503 GCF_000696875.1 Nestor notabilis
AAGTGGGCATCTCGGGTGAATGTCCTTGCTGGGGTGCTGCGGCTGTGGGTCCCTTTGCTGCCCACTGCGGGGGCTGGAGGGGCTATGGGGTGCGTGGGGATATGTGAGCGTAAAGTGGGCTCGATTAGCTGAAATGGGCAGGCAATTTCTGCAGAGAATATTTACAATTTTCTTTCAATATGACAGGATTAGTTGCTGTTGAAGGCTCTCCTCCAATGAGATCAGCACTGCTTTCTGATTTGGTGGCTTTGCTGAATAGAAATTACTGGTTCTTTTTATCTCTCAACGCTCTCCCCTCTTCCTCATTAGACGCTCCTCTCTCCCTCATCAAAAGTCTTTATCTACAATTTGCACATCAGAACTGATTATATTTTTTTCTATTACCTCTTCCCCATCTTTCCCCATGACACTCTCCTCTTATTTCTGGTTATTTTTTGCAGTTCCGTAACTGTAAGTCTAAAGCAATGTACAGGAGGAGAAAGAGAGAGAGAGATCTTGCTTTTGGATTATTCCAGTCATTGGAGTCTCTGCACACTGAAAGAGATGTTACATTAATCCAGTTTAGTTTTTTAAACTGATTATTGTGCTGAAATATTCATAGAAAGCTGCTTCCCTGGCACAATGACAGACAAATTAGGGGAGATATATACATTTTGAGAACAAGACTTAATTGTCCTTGGGTGTAAAGCATTTCCCTTTAATTAATAGTCTCTATGCTGAGAAGTACTTACTTTGTTTAAAGGAACTTGCCAGTTCAATGGGAATAATCTAAATATAAACATCTTTAGGTTTGCTTTGTCTTTGTTTGCCTCTCTCCTGGACCAGAATTCATTTGTGATTTGGAGTGATGCTTTTCCCCTTGGTAAAGGGACTGTCGGGGTGCGAAGCAGGAAAGAGGAACCTATCTCATCTATTGTCCGAAGAATAAAAGGGGGGGAAGTGATAAATGAAGAGACAAGAGAGGTACACCTTGTGAAGGTGACCCCTGCTTCTGGCTGCCGCCTGCCCTGCCTCTCCTACCCTATCTCTCTTCTTGAAGAGCTGATGGGGCAGCAACCCAGTCAGTCCCTTCTTCTCCACTCCAAAAATCCCCTTCACTTTGCAGAAAGTATTTCTTAGTCTGGGCTTGCCCAGGCAGAGGAGCTGCCTTCACTACTCACATATATTTAGCTACTGCTCTTGGAAGGATCTCAGCAGTGGATTTATCCCCAAGACGGTGATGTGCCTTCAGGGTAGCAGAAGCCTGGAACTATTCTGTCCTGGGATGCGTATTTCCCCTGCCTTGGGTTGCAGAGATAATCTGAGGGTGGGGAGCTCTCAGTTCTGGAGGTACTCATGCTTCAGAGTTACACAGATATAGGTAGGTTTCTCCACCTGAAAGCACTTTCACAGGATTTGAGGGTTTGGTCACCTGTAGCTCTTTGAGAGCATCAAGGCAGCTGGGATCTGACTTCTACCCCTTGGTTTCTTGGTCCTCAGACCTGGACTTCATAGCAGTGCTAGAAGACAGCTCTCTGGGCAGCTCAGATGAGATTTGTCACCAGGAGGTTGGAAGCACACCATGAGTAGGCTGTGGCCCTGTAGGTCTGCATTGCTGCAGGCACAGCCACGTTGGGCGGGGGACAGCCACCCGCATAACTTGACTTTGGGAGACAGAGCCCCAGTCTCAGCCCCGGCCACCCCCTGCACCTCCTATGGGCAGTCTCCGGGACCTTGGTGCTTAACATATTTTAACATTCATTAGCCAAGATGATCAGCAATCTCAAAAGGGTCAATGCCCGCCTCCTCTTCTTCTTCTTTTTTTTTTCTTTTTCCTCCCAGCGACGTCGCGAGTGTTTGATTGTGCACGTTGATTTCCGGAGATTTAATTAGAGTTCAATCACCGCGAGCACGAGTCAGCTTTTCCTAAAGCGAGGAGCAGGGAGAGGTGGCAGCCCTGCCCCGGGCGGACCCCAGCAGCACCCGGCAAACTTCGGAACAGTCCCTCCCTCTCTTCTTTTCTCTCTGCCTCCTTTCCTCCCTCCATGCATCCAGGAAGGGGACGGAGATGTTGGGGCAGTTGGCTGCTCCCCACGGCTGGAGGGGAGGCAGAACGCAGCCCCGGGCTGGGGCTTGGCGCGGCTCGACCCAGCTGCAGGGGGCTCCCCAATGCCGCGCTACTCCATGTCGAGCGGACCTCTGGAGGGGCATCCTCCCCCGTGCGAACCTCACACAAGCCGGGGAGCACCTCCATTCCTCGGCCCATATACTTCCGCTTCCTCCCCTTCCCCACCCCCGTGATTTTCCATGGAAATAAAAGACCAGTGCTGAAACCCCTACCGTGTGATCCCCACTTCCACCTTGCCTTGTCTGCAGCCCGCCCGGGGGGAGCGGAGTATTCCCCCCTCCCCCCGAAAGGTATGTGAGCAACAGTGCCATCCTGAACCCGCGGAGCTCTGCTCTTCATCAATTCTAGCAGAATACATCTTGATGGCACCCGGTGACTCTGTGGTAAGCAGTGCCTTTTAAGTTTGACAGAGCATCTGTTATTACCGGCTTTTCTCTTTCGAGCACTAACGTGCTAGACACACCTCCTGAGGGGGGAAAAAAAAATGCAGCTCCTGAGTTTAAAACATTTTAAATGCATCCTCCGCCTCCGGCTCATGCAGGAGAAGGGAGGGCGGGGGAGCCGAGTCATTTACAGTGTGCTAAACAGCTGTAGAGAATAAATTCATCGTAAAACCGCAGAACAAAGCGCTCAGCTCTTCACTGGCAGAAAAAAAGGAAAGCACAGGAGGAAGTGAATATTTGCTAACGAGAATCTGCCCTTCCCGCGGAGGGACCAAGGGGCTATCCCAGGGAGGTAAAGATAGAAACTTTCAGCCAGGAGATTTCCAAAACAAACGGCATTTGTACCCGTCCGTACCCAACAGTGCCAAGTGATCTTTAGGGAGACTTCACTGAGGGCTGTATTCTGTCCCCAGAGTTTTATAGCCTGGGAAGGCAAGGAGTGGAGAGGGAGGAGGGGTGTCCCTGGCACCACTTCCGGGATGATCTCTTCTATTATACTCAGGGGGGTGCAGTCCCCCTCCTATTCAGCCTTCATCTTCACCAGGGGGCCACAGAGGTGTCTGCAGAGACTCATGGTCCCAAGGGTGAGGGAGGAAGCAGAGGGGCTGGATACAAAAATGTCCTGGGTAGGTCATCTTCACACTTCCACGGCACCTACTTTCCCCTTCTCAGTGCCCAGTCTCAGTGTCATGTCTGCTTCACCCCATTGCAACAGGCATGGGTTTATAGGCAGTATGAGAAAAGGACAGAGCCCACGCAAAACTGCTGACTTCCCTCTCACTCCCAGAGACACCCATGTCCACATGGAGGCAAGGCAGACAAGAGCTTCCCTCCTATTAGTTTCTTTATGTCCTGTGTGAATAAGAATAGCCAAGAAAAGACTCCTGCCTGCCTTCGTATGTTGTTTCTCACTTGCCAAGTTTCCTCAGAGGGAAGGATGGAAGGTGCACCCTTAAACACATGAATGCCCAGCAGAGGGGGGTTCCGATGGTCTGGCTACCTTCCAGCTTGTTTTCTATGGCTTTGGGGGCGAGCCTTCCCCACTATGGCTTTCTTGAGAGACTGAGAGAGCAAGCCCAGGAGATAGCCAGTTCTGCAAACCAAAATGCTTGATTTCTCATCAGAGGTCTGGTCCCCAGTCTGGTCCCTGCTGGAGGTGGACACATCACCTCCCAGCAGAGAGAAGCAGCTCTGAGAGCCACAGAGCATCTTCCTTCGGAGTTTTTGCCACCAGTTTTAGGCTAACAGGATTGAGAAGAGCAGGGAGAAGCCCTAGTCTCTCTGTGAGGAAGAGACATCTGCAGAGAGCCACTTGACCCAAGCAGCACAAGGCTGTTAAGGTGTAAAGTGAAAGGAGGAGACTACTGGGCTCACCCCACCAAGCTGAACATCTCATTATCAGCAGGTACCAGTGCAGACCATAGGTGTTTGACAGACAACGGGAAAGTGCTGGTGAGAATGGAACAATAGAACAGCGAATCATCCTGACTGTGTGGACTGCAGAGAGCGAGAAGAAAGGAAGGAACAAATCCAAACCAAGGCAATGGTGAGCCAGACTCCATGCAAACAAATTGCTAATAGACACTTACCAGAAGAAATTAAATGAGTTAAATCAACTGATGGTCAAACCTTTAACAGAAAAGGACATGTAATCACTTAGCTGTGTCCAGAGCAGTGCATCCACAGGAGCATCAAAAAGCACAGTTAGATCTGCCAGGGAAAGGCACTGAAACATTGACACATCGCAGCTTGGATCTCACTAGTGCTAGAGAAATGAGACCATATCAGTTTCTTCTTTTCAGCTGAAACCTTTAAGCCCTACAGCTCAGCTAGCAAGGAGGTGTGTTGTTTTCACCCACCAGCAACATTGGTTGCCAAGCTTTTCTTTCACTTTCCCCCTGTACCACAACACCATTTTTGTGGCCCCTTTGAGTCTCAAAGCCTGACATACCAGGAATTACACAAAGCAGACCATAGCAATAAAATGGAAATTCCTACCAGTATAGATGAGGCTCCGAGTCTAATATTCAGAGCCAAACTGATCCTTTCTTGCAGAACAGCTAGGTGGCGAACTGGAAAATAAAATCTACCAGTTTATCAAGGAGTGATATCACAGTATCTAAAAAAGCATACTCCTAGGCACAGTAAGCTGAGGCGGCACTTTTAAATGTGTACATGCAAGTAGTTTACCTATCAATAAAGCCCTATAAATTGCAAGGTTTTGTGTATGATATGACATTTTTGTGTGATTGATGGGAATAATTGCTCTTTGTAAATATTGCAGTGCCCCAGGTGAGCAATTGAGTATGTAAGTGGGCAGATGTGAAAACAGTTGCAGAACAATCTGCAAAACTATTTGCTGAGAACCAGTGTCATCTTTGTCCAGACTTGGAAAGGCAGGTGCCGAAAAGGATGGTATAGCATATGTTCAAGTCTGTCAGAAACTTCTGAATACAGACAGAAAAGTGACTTTCAGGAAAAAGAAAACAAAAAGGAAGTATATGCCTTCAATTTATGTGATATGTGAGTTTAAAAAAAGCCCCACATTATCAAGGGGGGAAACAGTCCTACAATTGTGATTATAATAGGATTTTTTTTATAGCTGTGGCACAAAGCTCTTAAAAGGCCAAGAGTTAAATAAAATCCTCTCTAAACTGTGTGCCGGTGGGTTATGTGCCGCATAAAAGTTCTACTTGACGCTGACCATAGAAGCACAGACCCTCCTTGACCTGAAACTCAGGGATTTATAGCCTGAAATGTCTCTGATCTGGAGAAAACAGGAAAATCCTGCAACACACAGAGCCGCAGGAGCCGCCGGAGGAGCGCGGGGCCGCCTCCTGCAGCACCACGGAGAGCGGTCGGCCAGCCGCGGGCGGGGTGTCTGTCTGTCCGGGTGTCCGGGTGTGCACGCACACACACACACCTCCGCATACACAGTTGTTGCTCATATGTGTGATGGCGTGTGTTGAAGCACATGCAAGCCAATAATGAGTTGCACATTGTGTGCTTTGAGGTCACATCTGTTGTTTTCAATGCTTTTTAAGCGTGTTCCTTGGAAGATGACACCCTGCAGCAAGCTGGAGAAGGTTGCTTCTGTGCATTGAATGTACCCATTAGCTGGAGTCGATGACTAGAAATGAAGAAGGTTTCACTGTGTCTTTTAAAAGTGTCAGAGAAACTCTCATGTACATTGAAAAATACAGTAACCTGAAGCTCAGGACTATGAATAACTCCTTCCAGTAGCAGTCTTTTAGTAAATAGTTGTGTTATTGTAGAAGTGTCAATGGACCTTTTCTGCAGAGAGCCTTGGTCACTGGAAACCTGCCCGCTTCCCTTGCATTAAACACAGGGATTGTGCGTGGGCATAGGAAGGCAGATGCCAGTCAGGCCATGCACTTCTTTTTATCTTAATTAGCTGGTGAAAGATCAAGAGGAATGTCAAATGCAATTTTTTCTCAGGACAGCTACACTCTTGGCAGCTTTATGCGCAAAGCTCCAGTGACTCCAGAGGATCGCTGAGGACTACTGGTTTGGTGAAGAGATTTAAAGAGGGTCATCATTCTGTGGGAAATATTTTCCCCAAAGTGTTATTTTACAAGCAGACTCAAAAATTAATCTTCACCAGGAATGAGGTCAATGGCTCTGGCTGCAGTTCAAGCCCAGGAACTCTGTGGCAGTGTAACTTTGTAAGCACTTCTCCTTTGTGCTTGTGGTTTTGCCACAGGGCTTGTACAAAAGCTCTCTGGTACTGATACTACTCACCGAAACAAACATAGAGTGAATGGTTGTTTGAAGCCCATCCAAAGCCCATAAATCCAGAAATAGAATTGTTAAGGCAGGAGTTCCTGGACACTTTTTTAGCAAACTACTTCTGCAGGCAGTTCAGATCCATCCTAAGAGAAAATACAAATAGGAAAATTAATGCAGTTCCTCTGGGGAAGAGGGGATTGGAACCTACACCTCCTAGGTTCCCAGTGAGCATTTTCCAATGGGATACTTGTTTTCTCTTGCTTTCTCCTGAAAGCATTGTATTTTGTGCCTATTGTCACTTACTGGAGCAGTGACACTTGCAGGAGAAGAACATTGCCTGTTCAAATGGCTTAACTTCATGGTGGTCACACATACACCCATCTAGGATGAGCATTCATACAATAATAGTAACAACTAATCAACAACAAGAACAAGTTTGCTTAAAACCAAGCATTAACAATAACCTTCTATTAACTATACAGGATAACACCTCCTTAATGCCCAGTGAATTGTTGACTTGAATGAGACGGGAAGTAGTTCCATTTGTCCTTTGTGCTGGGGCAGACATGGCTCATCATTGTCAGGAGCAATATCACATTGTTTTATCCTTTTTCTTTAACCTACTGGTAGTGCCACAAGTGACACACTTGCCAAGGCATTGCACTGCAGTGCCAGGAGTCCTGAGCCATGAGAGACAGAGGTGCTCCTGCAATTAGGCACAATATTTTCTAATTAGCTCTGTTTTCAGTACCTGAACTGGTATATTCCAAGTCATGACAGCATACTGTGTGGTGTGCCAGGTCTCTAATGACCAGCTTGGCAGTTTCTGCATTACAATCTACTGTCCTCGGTAGATATGGCCTTAGAAATACATCTATTTGTTTACCTTACTCTTTTAACTGAGTTCAGTGTTCATTGTCAATACATTTTTGATGTGGTTTCCTTCACAGCTGGAATTTCTCTGAATTTTTTTGGTGTGTTTCAGACTCACAGCATGAGGAAAATAAAGATTTTCTAGTGTGTAGACTGGCAAATTTAACAGCCCTTCTCCAACAATGGCCAGAATCCATTATTTCTGTAGAAAGAGCAAAGCAGTTTCTGCCTCAGACATGAGATATTCTGTTTTCTCCAAGAAGTGTCCTCCTATTCACCGAGAATCACAGCTGCACAAATTCTCCTGCCCTTTTTTTTTGTTGTTGTTGTTGTTGTTGTTGTCTCTTCTGCTGTTTGTCTTAGCATTAGCTACTGTAACAGGATATGGCTAATCTGTCCACATTTATACTCATGTCACTAGGGTGTTTAACTGAAAAACTTCAGCAAAACACATCAGCATATATTTTTAACTCTTCAGCATCTTCAGCTTTGTATTTATCAACACTGATCTTCATTCACTGTGCTGTTGTTCAGCCACCAAACTTGTTAAATGTATTCAACTTTCTTCACTTTTCCCACTGCTTCCAGTTCAGCACAAACCTCTTTTTCAATTCACTGCACTCTTCTGAACTGCTGCTAGAGTCCCTTTGTCAGAACTAATTTGTAAACCCTTTTATTACTAGTGGTTGAGCACTAAATTTTAACTCAGTCCATGAAAGGGAGTTGTTTAGACTTCTCTTTCCTATTCCTAGAGTTGCAATGACGTTGTACTGACTTTTATACCAGATGTCTACCTACAGCTTCTCAATCTTCACCTTGTGAATCAAGGTAAGATTAGTAAGGGTTAATGTCGCATATTCCATAATTAATTTTCTTAATCTTAAATACTTTTTTCCTGTGCAGTTTTTAATAGTAATCAATTATGTCTTTCCATAAAAGCTAAAAATCCTGCTATATTTTTTTTCTTCCTCATTTTCATTGTCATCATGAAAAGAACTAAGTATATTCCTAAGCATCCTGGAGAATTACTTGTGTCCTTTGTTGAAAACTGTGCATTATTCCCACCTAGAAAGGGTGAAATACATTTGTGAAACATGACAGTAAGAAGCCATTCTTTGCTTCCTTCTATTATTTTAGGTTATTTCCTGTCAATAGGATATGTTTAATAAAGATAATATTAATAAAAACAACAAAATTTTCTGATACAGCTTAACTCACCAGACATAGAATGTAGAATGTATGGGTTCTCTGGCAGTATTTACATATTGTACATCTTAAAATTACCTGTTTTCACATTCCTGTGCAGTAGCTTATTGGCTGAATTGCTTTGTGTGGAAAGGAACAGACTCTCTTGAGGAGTCATGACAATAGTTTTGTAGCTCATGCTGGTACTAAATCAAGTATAAGCAGCCTTTCTAATAAGTCTTTAAATTAGAAAGAAAGAGAAAGGTCTCAGATTAAGTCCTGCACTGCTGCAATGATTATTAAGAGCAATGAATCACGTGTGGTCAAGCTCAGCCAACAAACTAAATGAGCAACAGAGCTCTTCAGCAGTGTGTTGCAGGAACACTTATAATATTGTTTGGTGATCCAGCAAGGCTATAGATCGCAACATGTGGTAAACTTACACAGAAACAGACATCTGGATCCATTGGTGTCTGATTCCTGTATGAAGCTTTAGAATGAGAAATAGCTAAAATCTACTTTTCATATGTTCTTTCACCTTTAAAGTTATCATTGTGGACTTCTACTAGGTCAAAACATAGCCTGTTCATCAAACCATCTTTTATACCACCAACAGCAAATTACTATAATTTTTGTTCTTCCTATGTTCCAAACACAGGGCTGCTCTGGCTGAACTGCTGAATGTTTAATGTGTGTGCGGCTGTTGTGCAGAGGAGCTATTGGTGAGAATCAAGAATTTGGCATTGCAGGTTAGCTGTTAAAAATTGAAGCACTTAAAAATAGGGTACAATCTGCCTCGTCTTCCTTTTCTAATCTGCAAAATCACTACAGTGATTATCTCCCTCAAAGGAGTGTTATGAGACATTACTAATTAGAGTCTTTCAAGTTAAATGTGGAAAGGTACATGTGGAAAAGGTGCTATAGTGCAAATTACTAAGAGAGTAGTAACCAGGCACGTATCTATTTAATTTAATAAGTGGGTTATTTGTTCCTCCTACGCATGTCTCTGCTTCAACAAAGTTAAAATTTATGTGCCTAAATACTCACGAAATAGGGTTAGAATTAAGCACATGATTAATATTATGTCTCTGTACTGGTGTTTCATTGAATTAGGGCCCACCTACTGTACCAGTAACCAGAAACATTGATAATGTGGTTTGGGTTGTTCTTTAAAATCAAAGAAAAATGCATCAGAAAATGTTAATATTTTTTTTTTTTATCTGTGAACTATAGTGGTTTGGTTTATTAGGGTTTTTCCTAGTTCCTCATTCCACCCCGATTTTTCTCTATATTAATGTATTTGTGAACATCAGCACATTTTATAGACTTTGTGTTGTTCTCTAAGAGTCCTTCCTGACAAAGATTTCCACTTCTGGTCTAGGTCGAGCATGGTTTTGTGAAAAGAAAATGGCAATACCTGGAAAAGCGATCCTTAAAACAATTCCAGTTTTTGTGCAAGCTGTTATCTGAGCTGAGTCTGAGAAAAACATGGAGAACAAAGACAAAAATCTCCACTTCCAGGCAATAATAATAAACAGGGAAACATATACAGAACAGGAAGTCCATTTCCATCATCCCAAGCCATCCTCTGGGCCTTTAAAGGATAAGTGGCTAGATCTAGTCCTGCAAAAATGAACTAGTTTGTAGCACATTAATTTGTAAACCCCACAATCTTGAATTAGGTACTTGGGTTTTCCTGTAGAGGTTTAAGACTTAAGAATCATAAAAGATTGCTCAGTCAGCAGACAACTGCATGAATTGACTAATAAGAATTCAGATGAAGAATGACCCTTTGTGCTCAATCTTTCTATTTATGTACCACTAGATTAAGTTTCAGACTCTGTATGTGTGTCTATGGGCAAGGAGACTTGGGGCTTTTGGCTGGTCAGTTTCTGTCCACACTGCTGGTAGGTATGTGTATTGGTTTTGGCTGCGATAGAGTTAATTTTCTTCATAGTAGCTTGTACAGTGGTACGGTTTGGATTTAAGATGACAACAGTGTTCATAACATACTGATACTTCAGCTGTTACTGAGCTGTTACTTTTCATCAAGAACTTGGGAAAGAACACAGCTGGGACACCTGATCCCAACTGATCAATGGGATATTTCACACCATGGATATGCTCAGAAAGAGATACAGTGGCAGGGGAAGTTTGCCAGGGCTGCTATTGCTTAGGGGTGGGCTGAGAATCTCTTATCTGGTGGAGAGCAATTAGGGTTTTTTTGCATTACTTGTTTTTATTATTGATTTTGTTGTTTGTTTGACTGTTTGCTTTTTACTTATTTATCTGTTTTTATCTCAACCCATGAGTTTTCTTACTTAGATCCTTCTGATTCTCTCTGCCATCCCACTGCTGAGGGGAGTGAGTGAATGGCTGTATGATGCTTTGTTGCCTGCAAAGTTTACACCACAACACAAGCCAGCCATAGTTCCTACACTGTGATGAGGAACTTCTGAGTTCTAAATGTCTGCTGACGTGCTTTAAACCCCTGGGCTCAGGTTGCCCAGACTTTGTGTAAGATATCTGATATTTTTTTTCAGTAGAAGTGACCATGGGCAGGAAAGTGGCCAGATTCACTAATTACTGTTTATTTACTGTTGGTTTTAATAGAAATTGGTTGAAAACATTTTAAAATCTGGAAAAACTAAAGTTATGAGACTGTGCTATTTGTTCGGGATTTCTGACAGGAAAACCAATCTGGACTACAGGTTATCTTTTTCTTGGACAAATTTACAAAACAGTAAATAGCACTGAAGCTATTTGAGGACACACTAACAGTATGTGGCAGCTCATGGAATAATAGCTACATAGGGAGCAACAGTTAGATAAATTCACAAAGGACTAAGCCATGAGTGAGCCCACTGTGGAAATTAGACCTGGCTGGAGAAGGCCAATTTCATTTGGTGACACCCTACGTTCTGATGTGTTTTGTCAGAAAACTGATGTGTTTCACAATTTCTTTTTGTTCTGCATTGGCAAGATGAGAACGCTGAAAAAAGTTCTCTATTCTTATGGAGAGCTGTGTCGAAACATCATTTTGTGAATCTAAGAAGCCAGCCTTTCAGAAGAATGGAGGAAGAGTCTTTATCCCTAACTAATAGTAACCAGAAAGATTTATGTCCCAAAACAATCTGCCTTGAAAACACCTTGAAAACAAATAAATATGTACTTCAATAAAACAGAAAAAAAATACATTCAGCACACAATACTTCTGCTAGATCTAAATGGTAGACTCTGGCCAGTAAAAATAAGTAGAGTAAAAAGAAGGGGTAAAGAACTGAAGAGTTGTAATCATTCTTATAATTACCTGTCCTCAAAGACATTAAAAAAAAAAAAAAAGATATATTAGTACTCCAGACTTTTACAGGTAAGAAAGTACAGATAAAAGCTGGCACTCTGGTACTGCAACAGGCAAAATGATAGATTGGGAAACAGATTCCAGATGTGATTTGTGTAATAAACGTCTGATCAGCTTAGCCACAACACCTCTATGGAAGATAAATGTTTGTCTTCACTAAATCATACGTACAACTGCCCATTGCATGGTCTGCTGTGTGGTGTAATCAGCATCATTACCACAAAATGAAAATATGCTATCTTTGTTCATGACTCCTAGGATATAGGTAATTAATATCTAACACATATACAAGCACCAAAAACAAAAAAAGAAGAATATAAAAGTATTAAGAACAGTTGCTATTTTGATATAATTTTTTCCAGGAGAAAGAAAATACCCGTTAGCTGAAGCTAAACATGAAGTGTGTTTGTCCTCTTTGTTTTTACAATGATCATCTAACTGACATCTTCTGAACTACCACGGTTTGGAGGTCACAGAGCTGATTCAACTCCTCTTATACTGTATGATGAACATAGATATGGGATGTTTTATATCTGACCTATTTTTTGTGGCCGGAACAATTATTCCCTTTTTGTCTGCTACAAGATTTATTCCACCTCTTTCCTTAATGCAGGGAATTTGGAAGACCTCTTTGACGAGTAGTATTTTTATCTGTGCATTTTTTATTTAAACTGTCATCCAAGATCCAAGGCCCTCTCAGATTAACCAGGTTAGCTGAAGGAAGTCACTAATGGCACCATTATTCTAGAGCTCCTCATGTGTCTCTGAATCCATAAAGGACCAGGATCCTTTTGCTTTTGGGATAAGGATTCTCAACAGTAAGCAAGCTCAAGTATGGTTTCAAAGAACTGTGATAATATGAACTAATTTATTCTGCCTGAATTCAGTAATGGGCAACTAGTATTAGCATCTCATCTGTACAAGGCAGGGAAACAAGGTGATATTTGCTTATTATTTTAAGCCTTTAGGCCACACAACCTCTCAAAAAGACAAAGTAAAATAGCAAAACACAGAATTACATTTGCTCTGGAGACTATGGCTAGCAAGTAAATTATTGCCAGTGTTAACAACTGTATTTTTTCCCTGCTCTTCCTAGTGCAGCTGTGTTGCCTTTTATTAAAGTTCACCACTGCTAGGCAGGCCATGGAACTTTTAGGCAACATCTGTAAGGCAATTCAACATCAAGATCTCCAACTATTGGTTCCTCGGACATTGCTCACAGAAAATGGTAATTCTGGGATTAAGAGCACAGCACTGGGCAGCAACCACTTACAGTCATAAAGTACTCTGTGCTTTCATGTAAGTATTTGTGGGGCAGAGGCAGAATTCACCACTGCTTTCCAACAGAGACAAGCTGTTTGTGAATATGTTCAAACCTACCCAGTATGTTCTTCCTGTTGTATAATTACTGTTTACCTCACTGAGTTATATCCTCTTTAATAGGCAGTACCATTACAATGGCTCCGTCTCATCTACAGTGGAAGACAGCAAGAAACAATCACCTGTTGTTTTGATCAGGATCAGCTCAGCTCAGAGAGCAGCAGCAGAACTATTGTTACGTTCTCTGCCAGATCTGTTTAAACACTGGCATATGGAACATTTTCCCTGCATTGACATTTTTCTGCTAAAGTATTACATTTTGCTTTTTAGGTTATTAATAACAATAACAACAGCAATAACAGCAACAATAATAATAATGCCATCCATGTCAACATCTGCAATTTCAGTAAAAAACCCAGTCTTATGGATGAGGAGAAGAATACTCACACCCCCCCCCCACCACC
>NW_009940608.1:13534-53955 GCF_000696875.1 Nestor notabilis
GTTCCTAGGAATTTATATGTTTGTTCTTATGTCTTAGAGGACAGAGGCATCTATTAAATTGATCTGGTTCAAGCACACACCTGTTTTTTTAAAAAGAGCAAAACCCAATCTAAAATCAATGGTCTGCTTCATCACAGCACAATCTAACCTTATTAGAAAGTCATTGCTTTAAAAAAGACACAGAATAAGCTATGTATATTTCTTCATGAGATAAAACACAACCCCTTTGACATGATTGCTGAAATGTCCATTTCTACTGTGATAAATTCAGGTATCTTGCTCCCTCCAGAGACATCCTTTTCCTCCTAGTTCCCTTGTTACTTGTCCTTCTTTCACATACTGCCAAGTGCCTAATGTCTAGACCGTAAGATCCTAGAGCAGAAGTTTTCAAACTCTTGTGTTTTATATATCAAAAAAAAAAAATAAATTCCTAATGGAGCTGTAAATATAAGACTAGTGAGAAGAGATTTGTTTTTCTTAGCTATATTTCCTGCCTTCCCTAGAAATAGCTGAAGTATCTCCAGGGGGTTGTGGATGAGCAACTGGAAAGCAGAGGCATAAAAGATGAGTTTTCTGTACCTTTAGGCTACAAGGTACAATAAATTTTGGGTATTATCGGAGCAGTAGACTTTTTGGGTTTGAGAAGGTTCCTCTGATGGTATGTATATAAGGGTGTGGTAGCAAGACATATCTTGTGGAAGAGAGTTGGTGCAGTCTGACATGTAACAAAGAGAGAAAGAAACATGTTTTTCATACTAAGGAACATAACAGGGCTTTTTTTAAGCTGGTAGGAGCATATTTTGTAAGGTAGACAATGTACAATAACATAAAAAGTTGTTCTTTACTGAAAAAGTGAACCCCTCACTCTTTTAGGACTTCTAGGACTTGGTCTTTCTGCAAAAGTGCACCGTCCACTGTGACTCGTCTTTCAGAAAAATGCAGTGGAAGTTATACATAGGTTTGCATGGTGTTTTAACTGGTTGCAGGACCAGCACTTGTTGATTAATGTAGCATATAAGATTTTTTTTCATTTACTTATTCCAGTTTTATATTTCTCAATAGGATATCAGTCACAATAGTAGCCGAGAAATAATTCAGTGATAACGTCACCCTCAGAAGATGGCTCTTTGCCATGGAGAAATAGATTTATGAAAAAGATGGTGCTTATTGTTCCTATTTCAACATATGTCTGAATATAAAAAATCCCACTTGCTTTTGTTTTTCAGAAAGACTTCACACTTCAAAATACAATATGACAACTCAATAGAAATTAAAAATGAGATTTACAGATTCAATTAGTGTTTATATTTGAAATAAAAATTAGATAAATAATTCCAGGTTTATTGAACAATGGCTTCAGAAGGGCAAATGTATGCATTGAGAGTTCATTAGATAAAATCGTTGTGAGATATCGCTCCCTATGTACACATGCATGTACAACTTTCCTAGTCTGCATGAGGAAGGATAGGTTCTTTTTTCTTTTGATGATAAATGTATTTTATGGCCTAAAGTCTGCCATATTTTTCTGAGTTCTGAATCGCTCCAGAAGTTTCAGTAGACTTTTCTGGGGTTGGACTTTGTCTGAAGTTCCCTTATAAATTTCATAAGAAATGAAAAATGTCTGTGGGAAAGCAGTGCAGTCAATGTGATCTTTCTCCTGAAGGTAAAAGAAAAAAGTAGTGAAGACGCAGTGACTGAACTGTTGTTGCAACTGTAGCAGGACACTCACACTCTGACCCTCATGAACCAATGAACCAGTTGCTCTCCCTGTCTGTCAATGCTACTAGGTGTGCTAGATTTTTCTAGATTAATTTTCTTTGTGCTATATTCACTCCTCCTAAAAGCCTACTGCTTTTCACTTCAGATATTGTAGTAGCTTGGGTAAGTGAAGAAGAATAATGAAAATCTATTCTTAACAACAGTGCTTCTTAGTCTGCGACAAGGTCCTCCCTACTGACCTTATTAGTCAGCTCAGGAAGCCCCAAGGAAGCTCATGCTTATCTAGTAGAACAATCGCACTCATCAGAACAGCTATGGATTTAGATTGCATTGATTACCTATTGCTCATCTCTCATGGACTGCACAGAGTAACAATTAAAAAAAATTAAGAAAAAGTCTATAGAGCAGTCATTCTAGAGTCTCCAGACTAAAACAGTGCTTAATTGTGTGTTATAAGCACTAGTCCTTTTCTTGCTTCTGGCTAAAATCCATAGGGTATAACCTCCCACAGTGGGGGAAAAATCTGAGCATTGGGTTACTGAAGAGGAAAGCGGTTTCCACATCTGAGGTCTTGTCTTTGCTTTCATTTCTCTCCCCATGGTAAAGCTGAAAGTACACCATTAAACAGAGCTTTGCAACCTACTGCCTTCTCCCTGCAGGTTTTTTAAAATCCTGAAGTATAAATGGTTATTTATTAGGTCCAGAAGTCAACGGTCATAAAAGAAAATACTTCAACCAGCCTCAAGTTCTGCTGGAGAAGTGCAGCTCCCAGCAGCATATCCTTGGCAGATGAGCTTCCACTGGCAGAGGTGAGTGGGTACAAATACTCCCAGAGAAGATGCTACGGCTGAGACCCCCAGAGCAAGTCCAGGTTGTGGAGCAGGTACAATAGCCTCAGTTGGGAAACCAATGCTCCAGTGCTGCAAAGCCCTTCTTTGGCAGTACTTGAGAAAATAATATCAACAGCTATCATTTGTGTGATTGACTTTCACCAGACCAGCAAACTTTGCCTTTGCATACACAGACCAGAGGCATTCAGGAGATTTCTAGGATTCAGAAATTGCAGTCATGACCAGGTCTAGAAAAACTTTTTTCTCTTCTCTAGGAGGAATGTGCTTTAATTTCAGGAAGTTGGAGGGGTCTTGAGTAATCTCCACTCTACTTAATTAGATGTGCTAACAGAAACTTCCATGTCAGCTCTTGAGGAAACAATGGGTGGGAATTTGAGAAGGTTCTGTTGGTTAAAAGGAGTAAAGATGTTGTAACACACCTCCTGTGCTTGCCTAATTACTCATGATATGAACACACAAGGCTGTGGCTAAGATGCACCAGAACAAACCGTTCTATAAATTTACAGCAGTTTCTTGTGAATTCCAGAAAATATATCACACCTGCACAAAATACAAAGTGTCAGCAGCACCTAGGCACTCTCTGTTGAGTAAACTTATACAAGGACTGTAATAGTCAATAAAACCATTCACTTGAAAAAAAATTTACTTCCTCCTAAGATGTTGGATACTTATCTCCCAAGGGATTAATTTGTATGGGCAGACACTGAATGTTCCCAAGCCTTCATTGAGAATTCTCTGCTGAATGAGTGTTAAGCTTCTAAAGCTTGTACCAAAGTGGAGATCAATTTAAGAAGCTTGTAGCTCTGTGTCTGAGAAAACGCTTTGGGTCATTTTCTTCTTGCTTTGAAAACAGAATTGGAAATTAAAAGAAGATCAAGCAATTTTATCATCAAGGAATGATCTATGGAGCTTGATTTCTCTGTCAACTACACTGGTTTTGCACTAAGGCAGCTCCATAGATTTTAGGGTAATTCTTCTCAGTTAGTGCTGATATAAGTGAAAGAAGAATTATGGCGTTTGGTCTAAGAAGAGACAATTGTAACAAGCACTGGATACTTGCTATGCAAAATATGTTATGTAAGTTCAAACAAATTCCTAAGATACATTTGGTTCTGTTTTAGATTCTTCATAATGTATCCACTGTTACTTTAATTTGCAAGAACATTTTAGCTAAACTCATACATCTTATGAAGGCTTATGAAAATAGTAACTGACATGCAGGCTTGTACAATTAGAGTTTACATCTATCCTTTAGAAACATCTTTCACTTTTCATCTTCATAAAAGTTCAATTCCTTCATACACGTGGAATAAACACCACTGTACTTTCCAAGTGACCACAAACCATAAGTAAAGAAGAACAGATGTTCAAAGATGTAACAAAAAAATGAAAATTGATACACTGCTAAAAGATTAGTGCATTCTGATAACATCGTCAAATGATATCAAATAGAAATTATTCTGTGTTCTGGTACCAGGGAACAGAAGAAAACTTTCTTGTACTTGTTACCATGTCATTCCTTTCTATATGGAGAGAGAAACAGGATGCACAGTGCAGCAAGTTATTTGCAAGAGAAGTGATTCCTGCCCACATTCAAAATATACCCCAAAATGAAACTGAAGGGAAGGAGTATTCTACTCAGAGAAAGAGAGTGGAAAAAAAAGAGTTGATTTGCTAAAAAATAATTCCAAATAATATGATTCCTCTCCTCTTTTCCGTTTGTTTGTTTATTTTTTGCTGGTAAGCAGAAAATTTACTATACAGCAATAATACGACAAAGTTTTAACAACCTTTTTTTGTGGTCAGAAGGTCAAGTCTTGGCTCTGTTAATATGAATTGCAAAAGTGTCATTGATTTATATAGGGTCAGGTTCTCATCTATAATCATGGAAAACACACTTGTTTTGTTTTTTTTCCTTTAGTTTTGCAGCAAAGGATTACTTTCAGTTCTGTTTCCAACCCCAGGAAATAGTTGTCTTTTTCAAACCACGAGGAGTTCATTCCTATTCTTATCCATTTGTTTTGTGTAGATATAGTTTGGAACATAACAAAACCAACCTCTTTATTTATATAATCCCACAGAGTGTTGTTCATACCAGGAGGACTTAAAATTTATACAACCTTTTCAGCAAGTATCACCATGTTCAGTCTTCTTTGTTCAGAATAGTGTTGCTAAATTTTTCATGGAATTTGACTCGCATTTTCAGAGCAAAAAGCCACCAAGGAAACTAGTTGGATACACTATTTTGAAAAAAAATATAAAAATAGTAACATGCCAATTTTTTTTTTCTTACTTTAAATGCTACTTCAGATTTCTAAAGAAACTTTCTGTATAAAACACTATCGTAAACTCAAGTATACTCTGAGAAAACCTGGTCAAAGTATTCATTCTACAGATGTTACCACTGGGTCTGCCTGAGAAGCCAACTGCAAGTGCCTGCTAGTCACAGCTCCCATCAAGTAGTTTCTAGCAGTAAATTCCAGCATATGGCAGCTCTACATGTAGTTGGCTTTACTTACATATTGCTTGTTGCTCACAGGGGGTGGATAGTTAAGTCACATGACAAAGTTTATTCTCCATGGTTGAATTAGTGAACAATTTACAATAAATAGGAAATGAGAGACTGAACACCTATTCGAACAGAAAGATCCTAGTTTTCATGTTCGAGTGAGTATTTAAGGATGCACAGCTATGCCTCAAGCATACATGTGAAATGCATGAAAGACAAAAGAAGCAAACATGACTGATCTGAAAAGCCTTTAATAAATAGATTGAGTAATTTGGATGATGTTTATACAGCCTGCAACCAGTTCCAATACAGAGCCATGTAGACTAACAGAACAGAGGTAAGAGCCTTAGAAAAACCCTCTTTTCTTGTACCTGCTGCAACTCATCTCAGGTATCAAAGCACATCTTTTTCACAAGTGTCAAAGCTTTCCCTGGGAACACGTGACCATTGCCACTGATGATGGGGAACAGAAGCACATGGTTATTTTAATGAAGTAGACCTTAAAAGGCAATCCTTTGAGAAAGACCAGAAGAATGTTGTGGAAAAGCATAACACTGAATAATTCCCACACTGCTGAAGTGATGGGAAAGCCCCTGTGGGTGATGGGTTGAAGAAGTCACATGTGAGAAAGTGTCTAGGGCACTGAGACAATGCTATTGCCATCCTCTCATAATTTTAAATCTCAGTTAAGATATAAGAAAGAATAATGTTTCATGTAGGCATCTGAGTTAAATCCCCAGATCTACACATCTGCCAGCCTAAGGTAAATTTGGTTCTAGAGCCAAATGTTGCTGCCTGGGCTCAGTGCCAGTGATCTAGTGTAATGACTCATTAGTAGTATGTCCAGGGTAAATGGAGTCGCTTTAGAGGTGTGAGCACATTGATTGAAAGCCCTGTAGTACCCTTGGAAAGACTGTCTCCCAAGAGTTTTAAATTAAGCTGTTAAAACTGGATTCCTGGGGATATTACTAAAACTCCATTATATATCTTTGGCCCCTGCAGAAATGTAGCCATCTGTCTACTTGATGAAGCACAGAGATTTCTGATAGAAGTATCTAATCTGATAGTGACCCTGCCAATTTTATCTATTTTAAGTTCCAGTAGCCAGTTACAATCCAATATGGTATAAACCAAACTATATTCTTGAAGGTATCTTATACACATCAGTGATGCTGTAATGCCTTTGCTCATACTTTGCATTCCTTTATTTAAAAAGATACATTAAAACCTACCTCTGTTATTAAAGAGGTTGAAGCAAGTATCCATAGCATCAGGAAGGCAGGAAACATTTGCAAAAAGAGCAGCAACTTTGCTATTGCTATTTGGTATTCAAAAGACACATCCATATCACCATCATCTTCTAACAAGTAAATAACTCAACAGAAAAAGTGTTAACAATTAATTGCATGCCCCAGAGACCTCAGCTTCCAGATGTAGGTACAATGGCATTGGAAGTTGAGTTTATAGAAGCAAAGAGTTAAATATGAAAATTATTATTGTTAAAATTAAAAAATGAAAGTTCCAACATTAACAAAACATAGGAAAAGCAGTAGTTACCTCCACTTTGAAGTCTACACATCTTTACTGGAAAGGCTGCAAATAAAACTGAGTATTTTGAAGGATCTATTTATTGCTGGAGTGCTGCTAGGTCATTTGTTGAAGTTTGTAAATCAAGTGAATCATATATAAATGATCAACAGAATGTTAAAGTATGTACAAATTATAGAAATGCAGGAGATGAATATGAAAGAAGGAATGAAGAAGCATACAAGTCTACCAGTTCTGAGTGGTTTGTTTGAATATTTAGTCTGATTGAAAGTTTTACACTTATGTAAGCCTAAGGAATATGCCTCAACTCATGTTTCCATAGAAAGAAAAGTGTGAAGGAAATGGAGATAATTTTTAATCAAATGCTGTACTTGCATTAGGTAATGGCTATAGCTTTTTGTCAGATTTCCTTCTTTAAAAAATGGTTACTTTGCATACCAGTTCTTCAGCAAATACTAACTATAGCAATAGTAGCTTGTTACTAGACGTAAAATTTAGCCATTTTCTGAGTAAGTTTGGTATTTCTTGGGAAACATGAGAAATGTGGAAGAGTAGGATTTGATGGTTTCATGGTTCTGATAAATGTCCCAATTTGGAATGGAAAAAAATCTCATAAATTTCAAAAGTGTAGGAGTATCTCATAAAAAACTGAATCCTAAGTAGAGATCAAAATTCCTTCCAATTTCAAAAATTTTAAGTTCCTTACTATTTAGAACAAAGGCACTTTTTTCAAATATATATATGAAAAATATATCTTTCCAGAGTTAACAATTTTCTTCTTTTTTTTTTTTTTAAACTCTTGCTCATTTTCGGATTATCACTCTTAATATAAAAAGCAATTCAAAATAAAATCTTTGTAGAAATGGAATTTTTTTTCCTCTGTGACCAAAACCAAATCTCCATTGTACCTACCAATATACTCTATCTGAAATTTATTTACTAAAAGATATTATTTACTGAAAGTATCTGAAAGTATTTACTAAAAAGAGATAAGTGTGAAATATCATCTTTTTAATCAAAGAATCATATTAAAGTTCAGGCCTTGATACTTGTATAAAAATGTGTCTTGCTTTCTAAAACACTTTAAAGGCTACTGATAAGACTGACATAGTAATAACTATTTTTAACAAAATACCTTAGAACCACACTGCTGAAATGTGAGGTATGCATTAGCAATGATAATAAGCAAGTCATTAACTTGTATGACTTCGTAATGATTTGTTACCCCTTAATAAATTTGTTAAAAGTTGATTAACAACACTGTAACAGAACGGGACCCTAATGGAAAAATACAACCAGTAAAATATTCAGACTACAAATTAAATGAGAGCACAAAACAAGGCAAATCCTCAAATGATATGAATTAGCCGGAGTCATTTAGTCAGGAGAGGTGGACCAGTTAATGCCAGCTGATTATGTAGTTCCACAAACTTAAGTCTGTTGTCCTCTCATTAATGGTGAAACAGCTAGTGATCTTAATGCACTGAACTGTACTAAGCCTTTGCATAGTTAAAAATGCATTATTCTTCTGGTATCAGAAATGGAATTTGGAGGTGTGAAGAGAGTAAGTGATTTGCAAAGGTCATAGAACAGATAAGTGGCAGAGCCAGGAATAGATCTGGTATGTCATGACTCCTGTGCAGTAACCACAGAACCATCTGGCTTGTCAAAATAAATTCACATTTAATTATGTGATGTTCTAAGGGCAAACAAAAATGTCGGTATAGGTTAAATGTCATCTAATAATTTGTCCTCACAGCAGTTCATCTGTAACAAGGCATTGTGTAGCCCTATTTCTTATCTGTTGCATCACAACTTCTGTTACATGATTGTTAAAAAATCCTTCATCTTTGTCCTCGAATGCAAATTCAGAAGATGTAGTGTTGATTAGGCTGTGCTTTGTCTGGAGGTATAAACAAGGACCTTTTCTTGATTTATTCAACACTGAATGCAAATACCAGATCATTTGCCCTTACTGCTCTTTCATCCATTAAATGTATTACCCAGCTGGGAAAGAAAACCCACCTGATTTTATTGAAGGCAGCTCTAAACTGAAGTTCAGTTAGGCTGCTCTGTAGCAGCAGTCCAGCACTGACTGGAGTGAGGAGTCCTGCACCTGTTGCAAATGGGGCAGCTCAGCCAGATCTGAACCCAGTACTAGCCAAGACACTGAGATGTCCCTCACTTAACTTGGCCGAGTCTGTATTTGACCTACAAATCCTAAGCTCCTTAATGACAGACTTCTTTTTCCCTCTGCTACTTTCATTCCCTTCTGCTTTCTTACCTGCTACCTCCTGTCATGCTGCTCTCTAGCAGCACCTGGTAAAGCTACTCCACCCCTTGGCTGCAGACACAATTTTCATATCGAAGTAACTCTTAACCTTCTCTGCATTAAGACAATAAATCTCAGAGCATGTTTTGCTCAGATATTCTCTTTGGCTGCAATTTGGCCTTTTTATCCTTTACTCCTGCACTCTCCTCTCTATAGAGGTTACCCTGATGAGATTTTTATTAATTTATTGATTTATTTTAGTTTCCCTGAGCATCTCAGAACATCTCATTTACCTGCAGAACATAAAAGTGTCCATAAAATATTCTGCAGTATTAACAGTGAAGAAAAAGCAGTACCTAAAAATAAGGGAGCAGAGCTTTAGACACCTTAACTCATTTACAGTAACCCAAAATTACAATTACTTGCCCCAGCTGAGGACCTGACTTACAACCTACAACAATAACTGGCCTCTAGACTGAAGTGACCTTACTCCTTTTTCATTGTGAAGCTTTGAGGAAAACTGTACATCATTTCTCAGGGAAGGGAGAGAACTGCAGGCTCTTCTTGAGACTAGCCATTGTTACCTATGCCAATCACGTCCTGCTCCAGCGATAATTACCGCAGAGTATGAGAATGTACCTGCAATGATAAAGTAAATTAAACATATAAATAAGTTTCATGCAAGGAATTGCAAGCAAAATGAAAAAAACCAAACAAAACAAAAGAGACACAAGACAGAAACAGAAAGACACAATGAAAATAAAGACTTAAAATGAGAATTTGATTAGAGACTTTGAAGATCTTCTACCCTAATTGTTGACTTATATTCATATTTATGCAATTTGTGAGGAAAGAATTGAAAGAGAAATGAAAAGACTAAATTTAAGATGTATTTTTAAATTACTCTGCCTGACTGCTTTTGCTGTTGCTTCATAATTATCCAGCTGGGTTGTTCGGTTGACCAGAAGGACACAATTCATTCCCAAGTTTCGTTCCTACCTGGCACCTTGTCCCTTTCTGTAAGACCCTTTGCCAGCTTATTAAATGCCTGGCACTGTTGTGGGCAACAGTGCGACTGAGGTTTTCGGCCAGTACTCTGGACATATAATTTGCCAGGTTACTACTGTGTTCTGGAGACACCAGCATCTCCAACATGCTTCCAAACATGATTTTCAGGAAGGAAGAAGAGATGTGTAATCTTTATCCTTCCTTAGTGCTTATCTGTGCAGCCCAACCTGCTAGCTCATTCACATTAGCTCTGTGGTCTGGTATATCTGCAAGTTAACAAATCTTACTGTTAAAGCCTCCTGCTGCTTCCTTCTTTGTGCCCAGGAGTGTGACTATGTGCTTTGATTCTCCAAGGCCATAAACCCCTGAGAATGACATTAAATTATTTTTCCATTTTCTTTTGATGATCTTTGTTTCAAAGTTTCATCTTTTCTTTAAGGTGGCCTGCCCAGGGTTGCTCTCAAACCCTACCAATCACACATGTTTAACTATGTGAAATCACCGCTGTTCAGAGAACAGAGACTGAATGCTCAGGACTTGGATTAAATATATTTCTGGGACACATGGTGGCCTCCAGCAGTCCAAAGGATAGAAGAGCAATAGGGGAGTAAAAACCAACTAAGTTTTCTTTACTAGAATCATAGAGTCATAGAATCACAGAACAGTTTGGGTTAGAAGGGATCTTTAAAAATCATCTAGACCAACATCATGCAATAAGCAGGGACATCTTCAACTAGATCAGGTTGTTCAACAGCCTGACCTTGAATGTTTCCACCTACAACCTCTCTCGGCAACCTGTTCCACTGTTTCACCACCCCCATCATAAAGATTTCTTCCTTTAAGTCCAATCTATGTCTACCCTCTCTTAATTTAAAACAACTACCCCTTGTCCTATCACAAGAGCCCCTATTAAAAAGTCTGTCCTGATCTTTCCTATAAGCCCTCTTTAAGTATTAAAAGGCTGTGAAAAGGTCTCGTCAGAGCCTTCTCTTCTGCAGGCTGAACAACCCCAATTCCCACAGCCTTTCCCCATAGAAGAGATATTCCATCCCTCTGGTCATTTTTATGGCTCTCCTCTGGACCCGCTCCAAAAGATTCATGTCTTTCCCGTGTTGAGGGCTCCAGAGCTGGACACAGTACTGCAGGTGGGGTCTCAACAGAGAAAAGAGGTGGAATGACCTCCCTCTACCTGCTGGCCTTTTGATACAGCTCAAGATACGTTTCGCTTTCTGAGCCATGAGTGCACATTGTTGGCTCATGCCCAGATATTCAGCCACCAGTACCTCAAATCCTTATCTGAAGAGCTTCCTTCAATCTCTTCATCCCTCAGTCTCTAATAATACCATGTGTTCCCCAACCCAGGTGCAGGACCTTGCACTTGGCCTGGTTTAACCTCATGAGGTTCACATGGGCCCATTTAAGACATCATCCTAAGAACCTCAATGTGCACAAGTCCATAGGACCTGATAAAATCCATCTGTGGGTCCTGAAGGAGCTGGCAAATGAAGTTGATAAGCCACTGTCCATCATACTTGAAAAAAATTCTGGTGACTATAAAAACCCCCATTTTCAAGAAGGGGAAGATGGAAGACCTGGGAAACTACAGACCAGTCTCACCTCTGTGCCTGGCAGGGTCATAGAGCAGATTCTCCTTGAAACCATGCTAAGACACATGAAAAATGAGATGGTTGGTGACAGCCAACATGGCTTCACCAAGGGAAATTCATGCCTGACCAATTTGACCTTTTGTGATGGGGCTGCAGAACTGATGGATAGGGGCAAAGCAGTTGGCATTATCTACCTGGACTTGTGCAAAGCATTTGACACTGTCCCGCGTGACATCCTTGTCTCTAAACTGGAGAGGCATGGATTTGATGGATGGACAACTCAGTGGATAAAGAATTGGCTGGATGGCCGCACGCAAAGAGTTGCAGTCAATGGCTCAATGTCCAATTGGAGACCAATAACAAGTGGTGTCCCTGAGGGGTCATTATTGGGACTGATCCTGTTCAACATCTTTATCAGCGACATGGACAGTGGAATTGAGGCATCCTCAGCAAGTTTGACGATGACACTAAGTTCTGTAGTTCAGTTGACATGCTGGAGGGAAGGGATGCCATTCAGAGGGACCTTGACATGCTTGAGACGTGGCCAATGCCAATCTCATGAAGTTCAACATAGTGAAGTGCAATGCCTCAAACCTGGGTCGGGACAATCCCAGGCACAGCTACAGGTTGGGCAGAGAAGTGATTCGGAGCAGCCTGAGAAGAAAGAGTTGGGGGTGTTGATCAATGAGAAATTTAACATGAGCTGACTTCAGTGTGTGCTTGCAGCCCAGAAACCAACCGTATCCTGGGCTGCGTCAAAAGAAGCGTGACCAGCAGGTCAAAGGAGGTGATCCTGCCCCTCTACTCTGCTCTTGTGAGACCTCACCTGGAGTATTGTGTACAGTTCTGGTGTCCTCAACTTAAGAAGGACATGGAGCTACTGGAGCAAGTCCAGAGGAGGGCCACAGGGATGATAAAAGGTCTGGAGAACCTCCCATATGAAGATGAGCGAAGAAATTTGCATTCTTCATGATCGAATCAAAATTAGAAATCACGAGGGTGTTGGGCATATGTATAGTTGTCTACATTTTGGGAAAGGAAGGGAAGGGAAGGGAAGGGAAGGGAAGGGAAGGGAAGGGAAGGGAAGGGAAGGGCAGGGAAGGAAAGGAAAGGAAAGGAAAGGAAAGGAAAGGAAAGGAAAGGAAAGGAAAGGAAAGGAAAGGCAAGGCTGTAGAAGAGGGTTAGCTTAACAGTCTATCAATAATGCAGTTCAACTGTATTTTTCATAGCTTCTTTCATGTGAACTGTATCCTAAAATCCTTTACAAGTTTAAATAATACAAGACCATGGATATTATGTTGTATAAATTTCAGACAAACAGTGGCAGAAAGATGCTGCCTGTAGAATATATTAAAGAAAGATAAAGGCCAATAAGGGAGAAAAGAGAGTGAAAGAAATTAAGTGGTGGAGGCAGGGGAATGAAGAAATGTTTGCAAATGAGTTCTGAAAAGAGATGGAGAGTTGATGAGGCAGAGAGATAGATTCTGCAAGGCTGTTCCAGATGGCACGAGATTATGCAGAGGGACAAAGAGGAAGATGGTGTTAAATGAGTGGAGGGAGGAGGCGGGGGAGACAAACACAAGGTCTGGAAGTGCTCTAACAAGGTAGGCCATTTTGCAGCTAGTGCCTGAGACGAATGGGAGTCTCAGGAACTTTTCTGGAAACAGAGGGGATGCAGACTAATTTTTTGGTGTGGCAAGTACAAGACAGTGGACAGTATTTTGCTTGCTTCCAAGAGGCATAAAAGCCTGGGGGAGGCTCTGCACTTAAATCGAAGACACTCATAATTCTACAGAAAAAAAAAACCCAAAAAAACCCCACTGTGGTCTATCTTCAGACATAACTTATAAAACTTATTTAAAAAGTCCAGGTGCAGTCTGCTTAGCAATAGGTCCAAATGACAGTAAATTTCCCTCAGATATTTAAGGCAACTCATAGGATGGTTTGGGTTGGAAAGAACCTTAACATGATTTAGTTCCAACCCCCTGCCATGGACAGGGACACCTCCCAATAGACCAGGTTGCTCAAAGCCTTGTCAAACCTGGCCTTGAACATTGGCAGAGTTGGAGCAGCCACCACTTGTTTGGGCAACCTGTTCCAGTAAAGAACTTTTTCCTTATAGTTAACCTGAATTTCCGCTGTTTAAGTTTAAGCCCATTACCCCTTGTCCTATCACTACAGTCCCTGATGAAAAGTCCCTCTCTGGTACCCCTGTAGGGCCTCTTCAGATATTGGAAGGCTGCTCTGAGGTCTCTTCTCCAGGCTGAACAACTCAACTTTCTCAGCCTGTCTTTACACAGGATGTGCTCCAGTCCCCTGATCATCCTTGTGTTCTCCTCTGGACTTGCTCCAATAACTCCATGTCCTTCTTATGTTGGGGACACATCTGGTGTGGCTTTTCTTTTCTCTTTTCTTTTCTTTTCTTTTCTTTTCTTTTCTTTTCTTTTCTTTTCTTTTCTTTTCTTTTCTTTTCTTTTCTTTTCTTTTCTTTTCCTTTCTTTTCCTTTCTTTTCCTTTCTTTTCCTTTCTTTTCTTTTTCTTTTTCTTTTTCTTTTCTTTTCATCTGGTATGTCTCCAAAATCTCTTGCTGTGCCAACTGTGCCTCTGACCTACCCCTCCTAGTAGTTTCCCTATGACAGTGTCCTGTCTAGCAGACAGTAAACAGATACTCTAGACATTCTGTGTTTTAGAAATTACTCCTTTTTTAGCATCTGCAGTTTTAAGGGCAACACATGTTGAACATACAAATCTATCTGTGCACATGGGACTTGCACCCACAACTATGACTGATGATATTCTCAGACTGATTTGTTCAATGCTCATTTCTGCCCACAAAAAAGCAGGGGATGTTAGAAGTTGTGCAGATTCTTTTTCCAGTGTATGAACCTTGACCTCACTACTCATGACCCCTAAACTAATTTTTTTTGTCTTCTAGCACTAACTGTTGCTCATTTTATTTGACCTTGGTTCTGTCCTGATGGGGTTATATCTGAACAGTGAAGAATATTTTAGTCTGTGATCAGAGGGTTGCCACATGGTATACCACTGAGCCTGAGGCCTCATGAGATTTTATTTTCCCAGAAGCAGTGAAAGGCAAATATTCCTGCATCAATTCCTCCATTCCAGACGTACTCCCAAATTCATCATGAGGTCATTTCTGTGCAAGAGAACAGCTTAAGAAAAGTTTAAAAGTAAATTTATTTACCTAAGCAAATATGGAAAAGGAATGGCTTCTCCATCAGCTGTCTGGTGGCCAGTCTGGTGATCATTAAGCCTATAAAAGTTACTGCTATGAAACCAACAGGCTTTAAATTAAGGCCTTTATTTTGATGAAAAGATAAAAATTCTGCTAAGACTTAGGGAATTGTTAATAAAGTACTCCCCTGAACTTCTCAAATTTTCAGACAGCAGAACAAAACAAGACTAACCAATCAACGTATTTGTTTTTCTCCAGAGGTTTGACATCACTCATCTATGCTTCTTCTCAGACTGATGTACATGTAAGACAATGAACCATGTCAAAATGTGCTGCAAGTGGATGCAAGTGAACAAAAGTGACTGAATTCCACTTGATTTGCAGACCACACTCATTGAGTACATATAATCTGCACAAAAATGTTTCTTTGTTTTGCAGAGAGTTTAGCTTTAATGAGACTTCAGCTATAATGCTAAACAGTAATTGCTGGGCCATGTATTTGTCAAGTGATTTTGCTAAAAAGTATAGTCATACGCTGGTAAAATTAATTTCCAAAGCAACAGCCAAAGTGTAGTATTCTCTTGAAGATCTGTCTCCCTATTTTCCTCCCTCCTCTGCGCCTGCTGCAGTTGTCCATTTTAATGGATAATTAGTTTTGTTTCCCAGCAATGTGTAACAGTTACATGCAACATGTTACTGACTGACCTGTAATGTTATGAAGACAGTACTGATACCACAATTGGTATTTATCTAAAAAACAGAGAAAGAATGTCAGTGTAACAGCTTAGGTAATTTCTCCAGTATTTTTTAAAGCCAACTGGATAGAGTGGGCACCATATGCAAGATTCATGCATGTACAGGGAAATGTTTGGGTAATATACAATTGCAAATGTATTCACCAGGCAGATGTCCGGGAATGTCTGCCTACAACCACATTTGGATTGCTTTTCTTTTAAATGACCTGAATGCACATCTCAGGATATACGTGTTTTTTAACTACACTGCTCATATGCAATAACTAAACAAAATCAAAAAAATAACAACTACCTCCAATTCTCATACCTGCAGGCAGCAATCTGGAAAGAGCTATGAGTTTTGCAGTGTTTATTAAATACTGTTTGGCTTGGATTCTGGCAGCCAATGGGAACAACAAATGGAAGAAAATCACAGAATCAAAGAATCACAGAATCATAGAATGGTTAGGGTTGGAAAGGACCTTAAAATCACCTAGTTCTAGTTTGGCACACATAAACCAGCTAACCTGTGTACCTGGTATTGCAGTAAAAGGTTTTCAAGTATTGCTCTGTGTAGAGAACAGAATACTCTGACCCTTTGGACAGCTGATTTCAATTAATTAGTGGAATTAGGGTTAATAATGTGCCAACCAAGGCCATACTCAGAAGGCATACAGAATTGCCTTATTCTGATTTTTTTAGCCTGATCACAGTAAGTTTAGGAAGAATACAAACCTTACTTCCTTGTGAATCTTACCATACAATGATAGCCCAGAATGCCAATGAATGGCTTAAAGTTCATTTAGACTCTTGAAGTACTATATAAACAAGACTTAAGCAATGCACATGCTATTTGTTAGAGATTACTATTTTTCTAGAAATACAAATTAAATATTCTGAGGTCAGCCTTCTCATAACTACTTCCACAAAAAGAAACAGAGTATGACTGTGGTTAAAATGCATGGAATTGCTGCTAAGCAGAACGGCTTGGTACACTGAAGAAGGATTCAGAGGATATACAGAATGTTGAGCAAATCATAATATTGCTCTCAGCATTCCCGTTGAATGTCTATATCCCATAGGGCTAATGAAACTGCTTTTTGGAAAGCACTGTCCAAAAACTCAATTAAAAAAAGTGAATGGTGAAAGATGCATTTGGGGAAAAAGTGCTGCAGACTAAGAATATAAAAATGCAAGTTTATTGGCAAGTATTTGCAGTATTTTCAGTCAAGCTCTTCAAGCACATCTATGGAAGGAATTGGTTGAGTTGCAAGAAGGTTTTCAGAAATAAGACTGTCAAGACAAATACTCAAGGAGATGTTGTCCAATATCTCTGGGGCAAAGTATGCTGCTGCCAAAAAGAGAAGATTCCAGCCACTGCAATGTAATGCCTCTTACCTCATGGGAGCTTGGCACTTCTTGGACCCCTTTATGAGCAACCTTAACTCATTAGCTGAATTTTCTTCTGATTTTCATTAGGAGAAAAAAACCTTTGAAAGCTAGCAAACAAGCAAAACCCTGGAGCCTAGAAAATTTTCCACAGGATTAGTAGGTTGAATCGGTTCAAAAAAGGTCTAAAAAAGATGCAAAGGCAGAGCTGTCACCATATATTCAAGAGTATGGGTGGGCCAGAAATAATTGGTTTCCATTTTTATGGAGATTGAATTTTATTTCAGTTCTTTGTCATGTGACTTGACTCTTATTCACACGCAACACTGAAAAAAACTAGCCTTGATAGTCATGTAGCTGCATTTTCGAAAATCCTTCACAGACACAAGCAGGATTGCTGCTAGCACACCATAAAATCTTCTTGGATCCAATCTGCAATGAAGTTCTTATGACCATCTATCAGCTCTATGACTACATTTTTCCTGATAAATTGGTCTTCCCTGGGTCATTCAAAGCAGACCATATGGACCTAAAAAGAAAGAGCAGGGGGTAAAGCTTACTTGCAGAAAGATGGAAGAAGTACATCTATGTCATCTGTAGTCTCCATGGGAGTAGGCTGACTCAGAACTGACACATTTTTGACTCAAGAATAGAATAGTTACATTATTTATGGTGGGGATATTACAAACCTCAAAATACAGTTAATCCAAGCCAGTCCACGTTACCACCTCTACTTGAACAGGATCCAAGCTATGAGGAACCTGGCTGACTGAACCATCTTCAGTAACAGGAGCTTTCACAATGCTTTAAGGCAATAATAAGACTGTGGAAAGAGCAGCTTAGAATCATAGAATAGTTAGGGTTGAAAAGGACCTTAAGATCATCTAGTTCCACCCCCCCTGCCATGGGCAGGGTCACTACACACTAAACCATGTCACCCAAGGCTCTGTCCAACCTGGCCCTGAACACTGCCAGGGATGGAGCATTCACAACTTCCTTGGGCAACCCATCCAAATGCCTCACCACTCTCACAGTAAAGAACTTCTTCCTTTTATCTAATCTAAATTTCCCCTGTTTAAGTTTAAACCCATTACCCCTTGTCCTATCACTACAGTCCCTAATGAAGAGTCATCCCAGCTTGAAAGGACAGAAGGAATTTCATCTTTAAATCTGCATTCATGTCCATTAAAAGTGAATATTAAACCTTAAAAATGCAAATGATGATAGGAAAAGGGATAAAACAAAAGCAGTAACATCAACAGCTTCCCATAAACCTTTATAGCTCTCTGAAGTGATTACATCCTATTTACTTCCACTTCTTGAAGCTCTGTTATTGTATTCTGCTACAGGAAAAAAAGAAAGAAAGAAAAAGAGAGCCTCTTTAATTATCCTTCCATGCTTTTTGCCAGCCAGGCCCTGTGCTGTGGGTTGAAATCAATATTAATGGCTTTTGAGACTCCAGTATAAATATATTTTTTAATTGATGTCTCCTCTTCCTCTTGCTGACCCAATTCTCATTTTCATTATATTCAAAAACACATTGATGATCTGCTCAGATCTGATCAATTATTTTAGCTCCTTTCTGCAATAACAAAATTTAAGAGTGCTTTGCTGGCACAATTTAATTACTGGCACAAACATCTGAAATTTGTGAACAACAGCTGAGCTGCAGTGACAGAAAGCAGGTGGTCTAGTGGCTGCTAGGATCCAAGTTGCAAGCCAGAGAAGACAATGCAGGCTACTGGGTGGACTCACTACTACAATTTTACTGTTTGAACTTTTATCCATCAGCTGTAATTTTTATTCCATCTTACAGGGTGATGGCCATCACAGCCTTCCTCTGTGTGACTATGGAGAAGGCACATACTTTTAAAATTGCCAGGCTAGGAAAGAGGGAATGGAGCAAAAGCAGAAAAGGTGTTCAGAATGACAATAAAATAATTTGGGAAGTCAAGTGTATGGAGTAAAGATACATAAGGAATTCCCTGGAAACAGATGGTGAAACAATCACTTCAAGGGTCATTGCAACTGAATTTCTATTACTTTGTGTTTTGTAATTGTTTTTTCTGATACCCAGTGAAGCTGGCACCTATTCTGCCATGTTTCCCTTCATTGGTGTGCCCTTTCTATAACACCTCTGCTTTTTACAGTATCCTAACAACATGACTTTGTACCTTCTTTTTTCTTCACCAAGTTTGGCTGAGGACTTCTCAGTCTCTCCTGCTCTGCCAGAGAGGAGGGGCACAAGAAGCTGGGAGGAAGCAGAGGCAGGACACCTGACTCAAACTGGCCAAAGGGGTATTCCATACCACAGCACGTCATGCCCAGTATATAAACTGGGGAACAGTTACCCGGAAGGGCCAGATCTCTTCTCGGGTTGGGCTGGGTATCAGTCGGTGGGTGGTGAGCAATTGTACTGTGCATCACTTGTGTTGTTTTCTTTTTCTTTTCTCCTTTTAGTTTTATATTCTCTTCCCTTGTTATTTCCCTTGTCATTATTATCACTGGTGGTATCAGTAGTGGTTTTGTATTATTCCTTAGTTACTGGACTGCTCTTATGTCAACCCACGGGATTTACATTCTTTCGATTTTCCTCCCCATCCCTTTGGGAGTGGGAGGGGGAAAGAGCTGGGGAGTGAGCAAGCAGCTGCATGGTTCTGAGTTACCAGCTGGGCTTAAACTATGACACCTTGCTTCTATGACCACTGCCTGCATGTAGCTGTGCTCACAGCTAGTTCGGTGTCCACAAACCATTGGGCATTTTTGGTGTGCCAGGCAGGAGGACAAGGTGACTAGAGGCAAGGTAACTGACCTTATCTGTTGCTTTGGTATTGCCAGGCCCAAGAACTTCTGAATGCTCATAGTTCTCCACCTTATTTTTCCTGAATAACATTGCAGTGAATCATGTCCCTCACGAATAGAAATATCCAAACACAAACCCTGTAGGAGTCTTATGAAACAGCTTACTTGCCATCAATGTCAGGCAAAGAGGCAGGAACACTCAGTCCCTCAGAGACTTTCCATGAATTTTGTCTACTTTAAGAGGAATTTAGTCCACCAGAGAAGAAAACTAGCTCAGTAAAAGAACTTTTAGAGAAATCTTCATTGTTACTCTTATCACTGGATTTGTAGTTATGACTTAGCATCAATTTTTACCAAATACAGGGCAAAACCACCTGTTCTCCTCTCCAAGCAGTTTTGCAGCCTGCAGCAAGAAATAACGGTGAGTTCAGGCAGACAAGGAAATAAAAGGAAAACCTGCAACAGCCCTATATCCCAAAAGTGGGAATAGCAATAGCCTCAATATACTAGACTCAGCCTGATTTTTGATGTTGTTCACTTGAGAGCTAATGGACAATTTTAGGGGAGCTTTGCAGATGTTTCTGGGTAAGTCTGTCAAAGCACAGTGAATTGTATGGGTGTAGAGTTTTGTCTGAAGAATTAAAGAAGTCCTGCAGCTCCTAGCTAAGCTTCTGCTCTCCTGGCTGTTCACTGTTTAAGATTGTTGTCCCACATCTGGATTATTCTGACTTAAAAAGTCCACACTTCACAGCCTATTGTACCTGGTTCATGCACTGCAGCTGGAGAGGGCAGAAACCTAATAAACCTTGTGGGTTTTTTTCTCATTCTGGAAGCTAGCTATCACTAACTCTCTTTGCTGACACAAATCCCCAGTTAAAGGAACAACATAGGCATACAATGGTGGCTACTAGATGGATGGAACAACCATCAGGAAAAAAACTTTGATGTTCTTAAAATGAAATTCAGAGACCTAAGTGAGTCTTGTCACAAACTTTGTGCATCTGAAAAAGCTGATGGCATATTTCCAGTTATTTGTGTACCATTCAGCATTGCTGTTGGAGACTAAATGTCCTTGCTTGAGGAGACCTTATACATCAAATTCATGTTTCAAACCAGTGAAGATGAAGAGGTAATCAAGGGTGCTAATCATCACAGTGAGGTGTGATAAATTTGTACAAAAGTAGTGGTTGTGGACCATAAATCCAATACCTTGCTGGGCCTGGCAGAGAGCCACTTGAGACAGGCTGATTGCCAGTAGTTTTGGAGGAGTATAAAATGAAGCATTCTCTAAGTTAATAACACTCGCAAAATGAATATAATCTTTTATTAAAGCATGAGGTCTATGACCAATGCAAAATTTCTGCCTGAGTGTATGTACACATATGTTCAAATGGAGACCTTGAGAGATGCAAACATGATGGTGAATGCACCTGCGAGTTGTTACTTTCCTTCACTTTAGGTTTTCCAGTCCATATTCAGCAGTTATATTCTCAGAAGGCTGTTTCGCCCTGAAACTGTGGTGTCTGATCATAATATTATATAGCTTTACTGTGTTGGAGATGGGTGGAATCTGGACATATTAGGATCAAATACTGGGGCATGCTTGAGAGGGTTTATTCTATGGGTAGTTTAGATGTCAGTGGTACAAAATCAATCATTACCGTCTGGGCTGAAGACAATAATGCTTACAATCACCACCATGGATTTTCAGTTCTGAGGCGAAGTTGGAAAACCATTGAAGTTGTCATACTTGTTTTCCATGATGGAGGTCTCCTTCGTGATCATCAGTGACTACTGGCCACTATACAGTCTGCACAGTCATCTTCTGCAAGGGCAGGAGAAAGTTCTCTCAACACCCTGTTCTGCCAGAGGATCAGGAACTCCTGAAGGACTCTCAACTCCTCAACAGTCTGCATGCCTTGAGAGGCTGAGCAACCTTGGAAGGTCATGGTAGGAGAGATGTAGTTTATCCTTGCTTCCTGAAGAACTTGCTGATGCTGGTCAGAGGAAGAATAGGACAACTTAGAGGAAACTCAACCCTGAAGCCTTGTACTCAAGGACTCTTTTGTAGGATAGCAGGGCAGTAATGCTGAACAGTAATCTCTGTTGTGGTGGGACTAGAGGTCTGATAGAACTATAGGCTGATCTCAGCTCTGCTGATAACATAACTCACTTTCCTCCTCTCCAAAGGCAACCTCTGTCTATGATGAGGGTCATGATGCCACATAAGCACAGTTCTTTTGATGATCTTTTTAAGTGCTCCATATCCTGGGAAGCAGTGGCTTCCTGCACCCCAACTGGGAGTGGTCATTTTGTTATGGACCTTCTTTCATTTTTGTTTGTTATTATTTTTTGTCCTGCACTGGTGGTTATGTGGAGACAGCTGGGAAACACCTTCCTCATTCAGATGCCTCTTCTGGAAAGATAGATGGTTTTATTTCATGTATATAACGTTGTGGATTGGTCCTCTTCCGAGATTCAGAATCCACAATGTGACCGCCGGTTGGAGAATGTGTTAAATATCATGATAGTAAACTATCATGATAGTATAAATGAGAAAAGGGCATATCCTACATGTGTTGAAGAATTTGTGACCAGGACATTACAGGAAGATGAAGAAATGCTGGTGCATGGCAAGAAAGTACTGTGTTGTGGGCGTTGCTTCACAGCCTTGTGGGGCATGCACTGACCACCTGGGACACTGTTCCTCCTGAAAACCTTTCCTGTATTGAGGACAAAGGCCATGTAGCAGATACAGTGTAGGGCAGATATTGCTGCAGTTCTGCCCATGGTTTTTCATTGTGACTGTATCCACAACATCCTGGAGGGCCCTGTCAAAGGTATTTGAGTGATCAGACCAGTTGGATTTCATGACACTGCTGTGAAGACCTGAATTATGGCAGTACTGGCACAATGACAGGGGCAGATCTTCCTACAATGTTCTAGGGAGAGGAATACAGTTGAATAGAACTTCTGGACTAATGGCATGAGGATTATGCTGCAGCACAGTATCAGAGATTTATTTACCTGTCTCTGCTGTCACCACATATCTGTATGTTAGAGTCCCACATCTCCTGGAATTGCCCCCAAATTCAGCTCCCTGCAGATTCCCAGATGCTGGAAGTTTTTCAAAAGGGAGTGATCTGGCATCCTGATAATCTCGGAAATGCACTTTGTTGTTCTTGATCTCCCAAGTCTCAGTTATCGTATATTTCTGTCTTTCTGGATAACATATTACACCTTTAAATTGCAAAATACCCTCAGAAGGGAAACAAGGTTTGTGAAGTACTATTAAAGCACTACAGATGCAAAGAGCTTCTCTGTGACAGAAGATTTTGATCCATTGGAAATCATTACTACAGTGGCAGATCTGCCAATTCACATGGTGATTTATAGGTAAATAAAGATTACGTACGTATCTATCTCTGGCAGCTTTATTCTCCCATACTTAGCTGTGGTAGTGTAAACCATCAAGCTAATGGGATTACAGTAATGTAAATGAAGGAGAATATGATCTGGGATTTCCAGTGTAGGAATGCCAGACATCTAACTTAACATCAAAGGACAGGATCTTCTAATTAAAAACTTTAAGAGTAGGTCAAAACACACTGCATATTTTTAAACAGGGGCTTGTTGGCATTATGGCAGTATAGGTCTGGCAGTATTATGAGTGGCTGTAATGGCCAGATAAAAATGGTCAAAGTACTTCAAATTTTCAACTGGGCTTTTGAATCAGAGCACGACTTATATTGTTCCACAGGCTTCTGAGTATACTACAATTAAAATCAATGGAAATGAGTAAAAGGTTTTAATGATGGCATTTTTAATGGTTGCCAGACACAATAGCTACAAGAGAAAGTGGAAGAAGATACCCATTAGCAGACCAATGAACATACTTTTGGGGTTTAATCACTTCAGTATCCTTGTCAGTCATGGACTCTTGTGTTCAGACCTCCACTAAGTGTCTTTCTGCTCTTTATTTATTTTTATTTAGCATCCTCCCATTAAGTTAGCAAATGTGATGCCCATCTACAAGAAGGGTCAGAAGGAGTATCCAGGGAACTACAGGCATGTCAGTCTGACAGGTTATGGAGCAGATCATCTTAGGTGTCATGACATGGCACATACAGTACAACCAGGTGATTAAGCCTAGTCAGCATGGGTTTATGAAAGGAGGTTCTGCTTGACCAACCTGATCTCCTTCTATTACAAAGCAACCTGCTTAGTGGATAGGTGAAAGGCTGTGGATGTTGTGTACCTGTATTTTAGTAAAGCCTTTGACACTTTCCCACATTATTCTCCTTGAGAAACTGGCTGCTCATGGCTTGTATGACATGTACCCTAAGCTGGGTAAAAACTGGTTGAATGGCTGAGCCCAAAGAGTGGTGGTGAATGGAGTGAAATCCAGTTGTGAGCCAGTCACAAGTGGTGTTCCCAGGCCTCAGTATTTGGGCCAGTTCTGTTTAATATCTTTATCAATGATCTGGATGAGGGGCTTGAGTGCATCCTCAGTAAATTTGCAGCTGACACCAAGTTGGGTGGGAGTGCTGATCTGCTGGAGGATAGGGAGGCTCTGCAGAGGGATCTGGACAGGCTGTATCAATGGGCTGGTATGAGGTTTAACAAGGCAAAGAGCCGGGTCCTGTATCTGGGTCATAACACCCCCATGCAATGTTACAGGCTGGAGGAAGAGTGTCTGGAAAGCTGTTCAGTGAAAAAGGACCTCGGGGTGCTGATTGACAGAGCTGAACATGAGCAGCTTGTGCCCAGGCAGCCAAGAAGGCCAACAGCATCCTGACCTGTATCAGTAATAGCGTGGCCAGCAGGGCCCGGGCAGTGATCATCCCCCTGTACTCAGCACTGGTGATGCTGCACCTTGAACCCTGTGTTCAGTTCTGGGCCCCTCACTACAAGAGAGAAACTGAGGTGCTGGAGCGGGTCCAGAGAATGACACCAAAGCTGGTGAGGGGTCTGGAGCAGTCTTATGAGGGGCACCTGAGGGAACTGAAGTTGTTTAGCCTGGAGTGAAGGAGGCTGAAGAGAGATATTGTCACTCTCTACAGTTACTTGAAAGGACGTTGTAGCAACATAGGTGTTAGCCTCTTTTCCTAAATAACAAGTGATAGGTCAGGAGGAAACAGGCTCAAGCTGAACCAGGGAAGGTTTAGAGTATATATTAGGAAAAAAATTCTCTACCAGAATAGTTGTCAAGCACTGGAACAGGCTGCCCAGGGAAGTGTTTGAGTCACCATCTCTGGAGGTATCTATTGAAAAGACATGTAGATGTGGCACTTAGTCACATGGTTTAGTGGTGGACTTGGCAGTGTTAGGTTAATGCTTGGGCTCAATGATCTTAAAGGTCTTTTCCAGCCTAAACAATTCTATTTTTCTATGAGTGGTAGTCTATCCTATCCTTTCTCTTCTGGAAGCACACTGGCTGCAAACAAAACTCCAGCAGTTTGTACCGGAGGACTAGTTGAGCGCACTGTCCTTACCCAGTCCTGCCTCACACTGGGCTCTCTGCTGGTGGTAGGAGATGAAGAATAGCATCAGGGCTGAACAGCCTCTGAGATTACAGGATCAAGCAACTCCCCTTGAAACTATTGTTTAGGATTTTTGCAGGTAGACAGATGTTGCTGTAATGTTAGAGGAGGGAGCTTTTTTCCAAGGAAGGAGTCAGAAAGTTACCCCTGTGTCTGTGGAATAATGAGGGACCAGCATATGGATGTCTGAGCATGTCTTTGTGGCATCTAAATCTTAATTTGTTTCTAAAAAAAAATCTAAGCATAGTTTGCTGCAAGAAGGAAGTTTCCAACATTTGATTATCAACATACTTCGTGATAACTGGCTTATTTTTCTTTTACCCCTCACATACATTGATTCTTCCAACAGAACCAGTACTTAGGAAAGTGAATTAGATGCCAGGTGGAGTAAACCCCCTGGGAAACAGTATTTTGTCAATTCATAATAGAAGGTTGTTGTTAGTCCTTTGTTTGATCTTTCCTTCTCTTCCCTCCCCCCCCACCCCCTTTTTTCTTATTTGCAGGACAGGTTTCATATCTCCAGTTGAAACTAGGAGGGCTGCTTCAGGAGCCTTATTAGCATTCACTTTAGTAGCATACAATAGGATCTTGCAGCTGCTCTCTCTCTGCAGTATTTACCAAGGCAGATTCAGGAGCTGTTATAAGAATGTTAATAAAAAAGAGAGCTTTCACATCCAGCAGTCTGAAAGGCAACTTTCAAAGCCTATGATGTGTCTTGCAAGTCTGAGAGTTTCCAAATTAACATCACTGGACCCTACTGTACTTACACATTTTGCTTTGTTCGATGCAGCATTTATATTCTTGCATTAATTTTAACTAGTCATTCTGTGTCTAGCACTACTTAGCCTTCTATTTTTCAGTTTGCTTAGAAGATGGAGAGATCTGACTCCATACGTAAGATATTTTACTATGTGGAAAGCCTAAGAAATATGCTAGGTAATATCAGTTCTGCAATAGAGATCATTGGTAAGAATAACCAAGCATTTTTAATGAATTTTTCTTTCCCTTGCTGGAAAAAAACCCACTTTTGGGGTGCAGAGACAAGAGTTCTGTCAGAAGAGTATTGAGCTGTGGGAGAGACCCTGAGAGTGATGGTCCTGGATGGGAGGATGCTCAGTGCACTCACCAAAAAGTTTCAGAGATGTGACTTCCAGTCTTCTCTCTGTCATGAAAAAGGGCTCTTGCAGGGTGTCTTTCTCTCATTCTGTTTAGTAGTTTGTTTTCTTCTACTCCTAAGAAAAAGCAGACCCAAGTAGCCTTCATATTCTTAGTTTTGTCCCAGGACAGAGGAATTTTAAAAAGTTAATGGGTTTGTCATGGTTTAAGCCCAGACAGTAACTCGGAACCACACAGCCGCTCACTCACTCTCCCCCTTTTTCCTCCCCCCACTCCCAGAGGGATGGGGAGGAGAATAGGAGGAATGTAACTCCCACAGGTTGAGATAGCAGCAGTTCAACAACTAAGGTGTAATACAAACCACTACTGCTACCACTAATAATGATAATGATAAGGGAAATAACAAGGGGAGAGGATACAATTGTTCACCACCGATACCCAGCCTGACCCGAGCAGCGATCTGGGCCCTCTGGGTGACTCCCTCCAGTTTCTATACTGGGCATGACGTGCTGTGGTATGGAATACCCCTTTGGCCAGTTTGGGTCAGGTGTCCTGTCTCTGCTTCCTCCCAGCTTCCCCTCCTCCCTGGCAGAGCATGAGACTGAGAAAGTCCTTGGTCAGAATAAACATTGCTTAGCAACAGCTAAAAACATCGGTGTTATCAGTGTTGTTCCCAGTCAAAAACACAGCACTGCACCAGATACTAAGAAGGAGAAAAAATGACTGCTATAGCTGAACCCAGGACAGAGTGAAAAATAATTTCCTACTGAATTCTCAGTATCAGACTTAAATGACCTGAGATGAAAGAGCATGTTGAAGGACATTTTCCTTCTCCTTCAGTTTATCAACTGCATTTAAGCAGAAGCTGTTTCAAGAGCTGTAAACCTATAAAGTTTAAACCCACAGAGGCAAGAATTCCCTTCTCTCCTGTTTATGTACACAAACCATTGTAGTGTGGGACTCTATGACTGAAGCCTACAGGCACTACCACATCAGAGACAAAAAATGTTTAAATGAGTCAGAGGAGATGTTTCAGTTAAAGAGAAACTATCATAAAAGTAGAATGCAGAATATTCGGTAGTAAAGTAGCCATTACATAAATGCAAGAGTGAAGATAGATGACACCATTTTCAGTAGTCTTCCTTACAAGATTTAATAACCAAAAATCTGCCTTTAGAATTTCACAAAGTAAATCAACAGAACACATTCAGCTGAAAGAGAAGAAATATGGACTTAGGGCTTATCCTCCTGGGAACACAATGAGGGTTCCCTTCCTATTCAACACCCTCCCTTGCCCCATCTCCCTCTGAGGATGGCCAAGTTTTGTAAGTTAACAGCTCAGCCACACTTCAGTCACTTCTTCTTGTGGGGAGGCCACAGCGAGTAATATACAAGAATATTATGTGCTCCCAAGCAGCTCTCCTGCTATAAGTGCATCTCTTAGAAGCCATCATAATTGGTCTTAATGTCTAGTAGTCAATTCTGCAGCAACACTTCTAGCATTTAGTTTCAATGCATTTTCTATATTTGGCTTTTTCTCATTTACAATGGATTCTTTTTTATACTATCCACCTATCCATGTTCACTCTCAGGTCAGTTAAGATGTCTGGGAGAGATTTATCAGACATGGTGTCTTCAAAAAGTATGGAAAAGTTAAAGTTCAGCAACAAGAGTTGTTCTATTTACAAGTACTACGTAGTTACTTGTTTTATTTGAAAGTACTTGAGGGAGTATATGTTTGAAGAAGCTTCACTGAAGTCATTGGAGACACAGTAAAGGTGGAAAAGGAGAAAAGAATAAGCTACCTAGGGAAAATATAAAACACATCTAGATGTAAACCCTCTTTCCTCAAACATTCATCTTTTGTTTACTAGGCAGTCTTCCAAGATTACAGTTGGTACCAAGAGAAAAATAAAGTGACATTTCACCTGTGTTATGCTGTATGTAAAATGTGGATTTCAAAAAGTGCTTTAGTATTTTTACCACTCTAAATCAGATTCTAGCCTTCTATCACAACTGGTATTCACTTCAGAAAACTTTTTCAAAAATGGCAAATTTTAGAGATGAATCTCTTTTGGGAAGAACTTCTCAGAATTTAGATATTCATATCTTTCAGTAAAAGATTACCTGTCTGAAAAAAAGATTTTATAAGAAACAGTCACTTGTTTCAAATACTCTCTTCTGCATTTGGCCTATGACTTCTGCATAGCATTTGGGCTGACTACAAACAGATAGGGAAAACCGCAGGACTAATCCAGATATTACTGATCTTGCAAACAAAGTGGCAGTGGGAAGACAAAAAAGGACTTCCAATGTAATGTCCAATACATGAGGGACTGCAAGAAATCTTTTTACTGAAGTAGTTAGGAAGAAATTTCATACTCATGCCCACATAAATATATATACACACACACATATGTATACACACACACACACACACACATATGAAAAAAAGGAAAAATCTGTGTAGTCTGTAGAGAAAAAAATATACATTAAATTCATATCAGATTAGGGATGGACTACGAGCTAAATGTGTGTCAGAGACCAAACTCTTCCATGTTTACAGCTCTTATGTGAATAGATTAGATCTATCCTCTCACCTGTATCTGAAAGATCTTCCTCCTTAACCCTTTGGTTACCATTGTATGGTTTATCATGCCAATTAAATCTTCTGAATTGAACCAAATTGAGGAATGAATAATTGGTTACAAGCCGTCTCCTAGTGTGCAGGTGTCCACTTCAAATAAAACATCATATAATAATTTGGCTTCATATCATATTTTGCTTGTGTGAGCATATCTTGCCAACAGAAACCTTTATTTATTTTATTTTAAGTAAGTTTATTCTTTAAGGATTTTTTTCAGTCACAGGGAGACTAAGGTAAAAATAAACAAAACAACCTGCCTCAAACCCTCAAGGTATTATTTGTTTTAACTTGATCTAACTCAAATCCCATTGAAATCAATGGGGGGTTTCTATTGCCTTCTGTGCAGTTTGCTGTGTCCATTCTTAGATGGAACCACCTCACAATCTAATAATGCATACATTTCAGAGATCTTATCACCTGAACATCCATATAGGCAGAGTAAGGACACCTGAAATAGCTACAAGAGATGAGTTCTGATAAAGTCATTCATGGACACAGTTCCTTTAAAGAAGAAAAATTCCCCACGCACTCCAAAATGTAGTCTGACCTTCCCACCTGGAGGAATGTAATATTAGACATAGATGAAAAACTTGCAGAGTAACTGCCAAGAATGTTTCATGGGACTTCATAGATGAACAGCATGTTTACTATTCAGTGAAACTGGCCACCATTCTATCAATGACAAATTTATTTGAGTGAAAGAAAGTCTTTTTTTATAAGTATAAAACTGTCTTTGGACCTTCTCTCTTCTAGAAGAAAAATCAACTACCTGGTTTATAGTCTCTAATCTGCTTTGTAATTCAAAGGAATTCTAAAATTGACACTAAATTAAGGTAACATGAAAGAACAGACTAAAGTTCTAATCAACATTTCAGCTGTAAAAAGATAACTAAAACCTCAAAATTATTATAAAATACTTTCAAGGGCTTTAATACAACATAACAATGTGGTTTGAATTTAAGAGAATAAATTAAAAAAAAAAAGTGTTTCAAGAATTTGTAGTTGCAGTCATTTCTGAAGCAAATATGGGAAGTTTTTTTAAGTTGATGCCATGTAGAAAATTCTATGATGTGAAGACTTCTGAAGACCAACAGTACCTATAGCTAAATGCATTTGAAAGTAAACAAACAGTCGTCAGTACAATGGTTAGCACCAAATTCACCAACTACCAACTCAGCTGCAAATGGCCCTGCTTGAATGAAATCCTTTTCCACTCAGTCCTCATTCACTGTCAAGCACCCCCACTACCTTCAGAGAGTACTTAGCAGTTATGCTGGTTGAGCACAGAATTTGAACTTGGCTATTTTTGAAGGAAAGGCCCAGTTCCACCATCCCTAGACATAATACAGCTGTAGTGACCCAATAAGAAGACCTTACTGTTGTATGGGAACAGTGAGGAAGAGCCTCATGGTGAATCTGCTAACAATCATGTATATACTGCCATCAGCGCCTTCAGTTCTGACACACCCAGACATTTTCTCTTCAAGATAACATCATAAGTTCTGGTTCTCTGCATTCAAAATAAAAAATAATAAGTAGTAACCCTGTTGTGTTTACTAAGTCTTTTTTGTGGGTTTAATAAACATTGGGGTTTGCAGGAGGTTGGTTGTATTTGCCACAGCCAGTGTTTGAGGTATCTATCTGACTTGATTTCAAATCAACAGTGAAAGGAAGCCAACCACTGGGTGTACAAAAACAAAATTCAGAGTTTTTAATTATGTCTCCATGTTTGAAAAGCTGGCTTTTGATAAGGTCATATACTCTGGAATGAACTCTGAATGAGTACCAGAAATGGGGCCTGTGAACTTGCCAAGAAGACACATTGGTCTCTGAAAAATCACTGGAGATATGCAAGAGCATCCATATCCAGTGCAGATATGCACTGGAGAGATGCTACTCTTGCATTCGTTGGAACTGGCGTGGACCAACTCAAAATATCCACTCCTGTTCACCTCAAACTGTTTTTATTTAATAAGCAGCAAGCAGAAACAAGAGCATTTACATGTTGTCTGCCTGTTTTCAGGACTTGTGCAGGAACAGTTCACATCAGTAAGGGGCATAGCACTTTCAAGTCACTTTAAATAGTACTTTTATCCCACTCATTTTGATGAACTCAAAAAGCATCCTCAATAAAGCATCCTTAATAAAGCATCCTCAATATCTGCCACTGGAGTCAGAGTTACCTCAGTCTCTGCTGAAACTCAGGTCCCTCTTCTTCATGTCTCGCTTAAATTTTCTGTCACCCTCTCACATTTTGTCTGGTACAATAAAGCTTCAGTAATTTTGTATGTCTCACACTTGGAGGGACTATTTGACAGATGTTGGTGGAAAAAAGAATATAAATATTTAAAACATTTTTTATTAATCTCAAAAGAAGTTCAGGACTACCCTAATTGAAGAAAGAGGACAGAAGTTTTCTGAAACACCTGAAGAAATAGTGTGATAAATCTTCTAAGCTCTGAAGAATTGTTTTCGCGTTAGAACCTCTTTGCAAAGAAACATGAAGAAAAATTCATATTGTCAACTCAATCCCCAACCAAAAGGTTTTCAAAATGTTCTTGTTTTTGAAAAAGCCTTTCTAAGACTCAGAGGAACTAAAGGAAGCTCATGAAAAACAAGGATTTGCACCTTTTAGTCTGAGATTTTATGAAGAGAGTGGAAAGATGAACAGCAATGCTTGAATCTATCTTCTAAATCCCTGGCTGATCAGGTTAAAAATACTTTGACCTGCTTCATCCCTTGGCATAATTTTTTTTTTCAATCTAATGAAAATTATTTGATTCAAAAATATTGAGACTGAATCCAGGTTATTTTTTGGTTTTAATGCCTGTTACCAAAAGCCTATTATCCAGATTGCTAGTGTAATATAATTTTTGATATTTTCAAAATTTACAATAGCTGGTTAGGATGGGTCTTGATAGCTTGATTCCAGCCTCTTTGATATTTGCTAGGCAAGAGGGTAAAATAACCTTCCAGATAAATTCAACAGTGAGAGAACTGCAGGAAGCTAAATTTCGCGGTTCCTCTGGCTTATTTAGAGATGTGACTAAACAAATGTGAGAACAACTAAGGACTTCAAGTTTTAGCCTAGCACGTTTTGTTTTCTGCTGCATCATTTTCCATTTGGACTCAGCAAGAGCACAATTACCTATTGATTAGTAGATATGCACTGCAGAGAATTCAATAGGTACTTTTGCATATGCTGAGTTCTAAATGTAGAAAACTGAGCTAAAAGAAATTAACACTGCCTTTCCCTGCAAGGACTTCTACATCTTTCTCCAGAGAAATTACTCTCCATATTGTACTGTTTTCAATTCCATCAGGAAAAAAAAAAGGGTGTGTGGTAAGTTGTAAGATAGGGGGCTGAAATAGACAGCTAGGGTAACCTCAGGAAAAATAAATGGAAAAGATGAAATAAAACAAAACTTTAATACTGAATCTCAAAGGAGGATTTTTTTTTCACTTCCATTGCAAAATAAATATTAAGAAATACAGTGAAGAAAGGACAAAGATGCTTCGGACAGTTCCTTAAAGATCAAAAATAACATTAAGTGAATAAATTTAAATGAATAACATTTATAGTGATTGTATTTAGGGAACATTGCTACTCTCCAGTTCACAAATATTCTGTAATATTTGTGAGTTGCATAATAATGCAAGTATTTTTTAAAAACTTGCCATGAATATCTGTTGATCAACTGTCGTTTTATGAGAAGGACTGTGATGGTATGATATTTTAGAAAATAATCCATTAATTTTGTTTGTATTCTGTAGTTTAATTGTAGTCTTTACTTCCCCCAACTGTGACATGAGCCATACGTCAACTGTGAATGCTGTCATTTCTGTGTAAACCTATGTAAGTGCCTGCTGTTTGAAATACCAACCATGATCCAAATCTTTTGTAATTTGTTAGAGAAACACAAAGCTTAAATAACCACTTCCTTAAGCAAGTAGGACATGTCTTCAGAAGGCCATTTTTGATGTAATTGCGCTTTGGTTTTTTTCCTATTTTTAATTTTTTTCAGGTATTTTGTCACACAAGAAAATAATTCTTTGCATTTTACACTCACACAACAGTACAACTGGACATTTTCAGTCTAGTCACCTGCTAGACTAGGTGAAATACAAACATGGGCTATCTACATGGGAGAAAGAAAACACTAACCACATTCACAAGCTCCTTCCATAGGCTTCATAGGTCTTTCATCTATAAATAACAAAGGTATTCAGTTTGATGGTGGTCATGGTGTAGGATATCATGGAGATCTTTGAAAACTATGAACAAAAAGTTGTCTCAGGGAAACAGGGTGAAATATGTGCTTTATGCAAAAGACAAAACGAGAGAAAAATGAGCATGAGTTGGGAAATGGGCACTGGAGAAAAGAAGAAAGGCAGACTAGGGAGAGTGATGGAAGAAAAACAATGCCTTAACCCTAGCAAGTAAGAGCACAGAGAGAGCAAGAGGATGGAGAAATGTGTGTTTTCACTAGTTCAGACCCCAGATTTTTATGACATGTTCATGCATCCACTTTTGTGTCTCCCAAATGACAGTTAAAAACCTGATGTTTAAAAGCATTCTTAGTTTACTATGTGTGGACCCACACACCAATTATTCACTTTATGGTGTTGGGGATAGACTATACCATCATTACTACTGCATTCATCTCTATAGACAGGCTGCCTGGCATACTGTCTGTCTTTGCTGTTCTCAGGGCTGTACATCAGTAAAGGAAATCCATGAAGATAGTCTTGGAAAGCACGTTGGAGTTTTCAGTGAGATAGGTGTTGCTGGCTCAGTATAAACTCTCCACATTGCATTTTGCGTGATTGCTATTTATAAATCTGATAGGCCTTTAAGCAGCCACCATTGAACTTCATTTAATGACAGTGCTTAATAATTCTTGATCAGCAGGATTACACAGGCAGAGCTGGAAACATAACAAATAGCTCTTTCAGCATACTATGAAGTAGAAAATGGGCCTTTGCATTTGCTGAGTCATGCAAAGTTCTTTAATGAGAACAGGAAAAAACTGCTCAGTAGTCTATGAGGAGACTTCTGGTACAGTTTGACAAGATGATAACCATAAACCAATTGGTTTCAATTAATGAAGGATCTCATCCAACTATACTCATTTCTTTCCACAGTATTACACCCCTGGAACTTTGATGTATAGAAATTTTTCGCTCTTCTAGGCAATAAGATGTTTATAAAACAGACAGCATATTATTTTCAATCTTGTAATGGAGATAGATGCTTTATTTTAATGCTTTGCAATGTCTACAGGTCTCAGTAATGTCTCAGAACACAAAAGAATAATGTTAAGTATTTCATAACCTGTCCCTGTCTACTGTTGATAGAAATGAAGGCATTGGGATAGCTAGTAACACGAGTCTAACATGAAACTGCCGTCTTTGCACAAGGGAAAGGTAACAGTAAATTGCTTTACAACACTTCAGGTCAGAGGAAAGATCTTGATAATTTTGTTTTATTTTGGTAAATTGCAGGTGGATCTTTTCCTTCCATAATTTTATTTTTAGGATTTTAAATATAGTGAACTTATCCATTGCATGGAGTGCAACCTTTCAAATGCAGGTTTTTGCAGTCTAAAAAATAGTTGTTAACCACAAAGATTTCCTGAAAATAATTGATTTTTTCATTTCCTTCTTTTCTAAGTAAGTCTTATTTGTAGTTCATGACCTTCTGTTGCTTGTATAGTTTATCTCCAAAATGTAGACAGAAGACTGTAACCTCAGTAGAAAACAAGAGATCAACATATGACCTCTATCATTCCTCAAAAATTCAAATATGTAATCAATTCAAGTTTCTTAGTGTTTGTTGGGTAAAACTGATGGAATCTTCAAGTGTTTGATGGGGCTTTCATCTTGCAAACTCACCTGCTCCAGGCAACCCACAGTGGAAACCTTATGTGCACTGAGATAAGCAACAAAATAAAGCAGAGGAAAGACAACAGCTACTGAGGGTGACACACTACAAAAGCACAGGGAATTTGTCAATTTGTAAAACTTTGTCTGGGAATTACATTCCTTCTAAAAGGCTTCTAAATTCCAGCCTCAGTGTTTCCTTGCAGCACGTGACAAGAATGTAGAAAGTATATATTTCATTTAGTAATACTAGAGGTCATAACAAACTTCAGGGAGACAGAAATGATAATGGCATCCTGAGTCCACAAGGAAGAGACAGGATGAACAGTGTTAATTATGCAGAAGAAATTCTCTCATGAAAAAGGCAGGCAGCTGTGAACAGAAGGAGATAAAGTGTGACAAATTCTGATAAATTCTCATAAATTATGAACTCAAAATTGCCTGTGTGTTGGAGCTTTGAGTCAGACTGCCTTGTTCTCTGTACTGCTAGACTCAACATTCATTCACAGAAAACCATTGTAGTGAGCATGCACTACTAATGACTCACTACTAGTGAACTCACAGCTACAGGTTGGGCTGAGAAGTGATTCAGAGTAGCCCTGCAGGGAAGGAATTGGAGCTGGTGGTCAATGAGAAACTGCACATGAGCTGGCTGTGTGCTTGCAGACCAGAAACCAACCGTATGCTGGGCTGCATCAAAAGAAGCAAGAGGATATTCAGGTTAGATATTCGAAAGAAGTTCTTTACTGTGAGGGTGGTGAGGCACTGGAACAGGTTAACCAAAGAAGTGGTAAATGCTCCATCACTGGCAGGGTTCAAGGCCAGGTTGAACAGGACCTTGGGCGATATGGGCTAGTGTGAGATATCCCTGCCCATGACAGGGAGGAGTGGAACTAGATGATCCTAAGGTCCTTTTCAACCCAAACCATTCTATGATTTTATGAATACCCTGGTCATGCATACACTAGAAAATGTGCAGTTAGTACACAGTCCATACTGGAAAAAAACATTGAGAAAGAGGAGGTATAGAAACACAGAATCACAGAATGCATCTGTTATTTATATTTCTTGTAATGTTTTGGAAAATGTTTGGATCTAATCCCACTTTGTGTAATAAATCTGAAGACTCATCTAGAAAGTGCTAGTTGTGCTAAGACTAGTATAAATGACAGTGGATAGATATTTAGCTAGTTGTGAGATTCTTGCCCAAGTTAAAAAGGGTTTGGAAGTTTGAGAATGCAAAGGTCTGTATCATCACCATATGAATCCCTTAAAACTGGACAGCTGATGTTACATGTTTATGTGTTAATACCCAGAAACAATTTCTACTTCAACCAAACAAAATGAAATTGTGCTGAAAAAATGCATATGATTTGTGTTGCACAATGGACTTTGGGGACCAGCTTTCTAATGGTCATATTTCATGTTTTTGAGGGGTAATAATTCAAATCTTTATGCCTTGCTTCTAGAGATCAAACTTGTTTCCTTTTGTCCATAGGATTTCTTATCTTTTGTTGTGTTTCTCTGAGCAGCCCATCTAGACACTGACTGATACAGAGCATCTTTATAAGATACAATGTCTACATGCACAGCATTACTATAAAAAGGTGTGGAGACATGAAGGGCTGATTCTCTACTGGAATGTCTTATTTTCCTGTGGAAATAGGTAAAAGAAGGAACAGACATGTTTTAAACTTTTAAAAACACTCATGGATGCTTTTAATTCCTTTGTATTCAGCATATTTTTACTTGCCCCTTGGGCTGGTTTTTTCCTTCAAGATAGCTGTATTGTGATGAGTAGATTACTAATGACCAATATTCTTCTGGTTTTTGGTTTGTTTGTTTTTTTTTTTACTCAGATTCTGGATGAACTTTGGCAATTCACTCTGTTTCCTCATTTCTTAGGTTTTATATCTGCAGAATGACCCTGACTTACCTCATAAAGTGCTCTGAGATCTATGCAAGAAAAGCAGTCTAACAGTCTGCAAGAGCTGGCTGTCATGATTGCAGAACTCCAAGTAGAATTACTTTCAGAGCTGTGAGCTATAATTAAGTAAGAAGGGCTCAAGGGCACTCCTTTATGGGTGCTAATCCAACTTCTAAATAGAAAAGTTGACAAAGCCAAATACTTTGTGTCCAAGAAAAAAACCCAGATCATTGCCCTTTCCAACACTAGAACATTATTATTATTTCTACGATGCAATAGACTTTGACACTGTTGTTTGCATGCATTGTATAAGAAAAACAATAGAAGTGCATTGAGGCAAAAGATAGCAAGCTGTACTGTCCTGTAAGAACCATGAAATAATGCCAGCACTTTGCAGACTGGTAACTTATGTGGGACTGAAGAGTGGAGAGAAATGAACTGAGGAAAACCAGCTAGTAAACAGCTCAGTCTACCAGATGTTAATAGAAGTTACAAAGTTACAGAGAACATCTTTAATTACAAAATTAGTTTTGCCCAGGATGTTTACTGGTATTTTTCATGATAGTAAAATAATGCTCCTGTATTGTTTACAGTATCTGTGGGATCTCCCACACTGTTTACAGGGTCTGTGGGATCAAATGGCCTTTTACTTTTTACTCATTAGCACAACATGGTATGCTAAGAGCAGGCTGTCCAGTAGTGGTGCATTTTGTGAACTCATTTTCTCTTTTAAGATTACTTGTGGATGCTGAACTGCTGCCTTTGAGCATGATGAGTTTATTCAGTGTTTAAAAGGTATAAGTTTGAGGTTTTTTTAAACAAGCTTATTGAACTGACATGGTACACAAACATATTTTTAGGTGATAAATGAAGGAGAAGATATTGGTAGTAGTACCAAAGAAGTAGGTGATCAGACCAGACTTTATCTGCAGGGATAATGGGGGAAGAGGAATTCCTCCATTTCCCATTTGGAAGAATTTTTTACTGTTAGCATTTATTCTAAAAAGAAACAATGCTTTTTAATACGGCTCCTCTACAACAGCTGAGGATTATAAGAGAATCTTTTTGAGGGATGACATGGAAATTGTTTGAAAAAACTGCAAGAGGATTTCCTCAAGAAATATTATTCTTCCTTTGTGTTCAACCACAGTCGTCCCCCATGGTCCACACAATTCTATCTTCTTTGAAAAAAGCCAGTGTCAGCTTTGGGGGTGCTTGTCTCTTTAAGACCTGTTAATATTGAGTCATGCTGACACGAGTCATTGATTATTCCATTCATTTCTTCGGAAGAGAACCTGTCAATCAAAAGTGTCTCATAAGGACTTCAGCTGATTTAAGCTGATACAGCACCATTGACACTACTTGAGCTACACTGACTTACACTTGCTAAGGTTCTCTCATAATACCTTTTCACTGCAAACCACAAACCACTGCAGCAAAGAGGCTAGGATGAAACTCTGGGGAAAACAGCACAGTGCCTTTGTAAAACCAGTTTTATTTCAGTTGGAAAGTAACACATCAAAAAGGCACAAAATTAGATCAGCCAGGAGTGATCTGGGCCAGCTTCAGGGTGTGCTTATCTTCCCATGTCCCAGCCCCCTTCTCAGCTCTGAGTACTTCATGGAGACCAGGGGTTTACAATGAAGATTGAAAGCATATGACAGCATTTCTCTGTGGTATTGCTGCAAAATCCCCTTTTCTGGGACCAAATTAAAACAGTTCAGGAACACTATGAGGGCTGCTCCTTATCCAACCTTACTTGTAAGAAAGTTGCCATGGGAAGAAAAGGAAGCTTTCTTAAGGGAATATATGAGAAAGAAGTTGGGTCCATTATCAGCAAAAAAATACGTTCATCAGGACCAAGACATTTTCAAAAGCCTGCCCTAGGAAGTACATACATAACGAACAGATAACAGGGACTTACAGCCACAGAATTCCATCTCAATATAGAAAAGGCCCTAAGGCACTGCACAAAAGACTGTTGGAAGACATAAATAGCGTAAAGCTTGTGAGAGGATTGGCCCAGGGAGGCAATTGCCCCATTCCTGGACTGCTAGTTCTCTGGTTAATATTTTCTTTTGCTCTACCACTGGATAGTGTGGAGCTGAATTCCCAGTCTTCTTTTGGACCTTCTGATATCATTGTAAGAAAACATCAAAATATCATCATGCTGAGTCAAACTATAATGCATGAATAAGCTACAGACTTGTCTGGGACTTCCAGAAGAGCTCAGCGTTTTTCAGAGAAAACAGTGGTGCCAGATTCAAGTTCAAGTGAGGCTACAGTGTGGATGACCAGAGTCAAAAAAAGATCACCTGACAAGGAAAGAAAACCTTGCTGAACTTACTCAATCAGACCTGTCAGCATCGTACTTTGAAAGAGGAAAGGTGGTCTATAAGGAAAAGTAGAATCCAGCAACAAAACAGGTAACTGGGAACAGCTAGGAAACATAGTGCTGTCGGTTTTGTTTTCTTTGACAAATATCAAATGTCAGACTTTAGGGAAACTTTATCTGCCACTTCATTTGCAAAGGAGAAGATAGAATTGATAATAGGTTAAAAATGTGATAAATCTAAAGATCTATTTAAATATAATGAATGCTTTTCCGATTCAATTGCCCTGATAACAGTCCTTGAATAGTGCTGTTTGCCATCATATGGTTACACCCAGAGGTACACAGGACAGAGCAAAAAGGCAAGGATAAAGCTTTCTAGTCTTCATACACAAATGAAGGTTCCTTAGATGACAGTACAGCACTGTCAAATTCAGCTGTTTACTTCAGTAGCTAATCATTTCTTGTTGATGAACTGGGAGCTTCTGTGCTAGTGGAATTGAGAACCACTAAGACAACCAACAAGCAAGGCAGACTTGCTATGCTTTGTTGTCCTTTTTCCTCTCAGCACTGCATCATTGGAAGCAGTGTGTACAAACAAGTGAATCTAGGCAGAAAACAGATATTTTCCATAGAACCAGTTCATAAAAAATGAGACTGTTTCAGTGCATGTTGTTAGCTCCTCCCCGCCCCCCCCACTATTGTTAGCAAAATACAACGGGAGGGAGACAATAAAAAAAAGACAAATTCAAAAGTGGGAAAAATTTCACTCCACAGCAAGGAAATCTTTAAACCTATAGGGTTATTTCTACAGATTCAGAAACATTTTCACCACCCAAAGGGATAGGATGTGTCAAGGAAATATAATAGCATGTAAAATACTTTACTCAAACCTGTCACACAGTGACAATAACTATACCGGATCTATAGCTTCTTTGTTTATGTGAAGAACTGTTGGTAAGCAGAAGATTGACCAATTACTGAGCAAATGAGTGCATCCAAACCATTCCCCTCCTTCTCCTCAGCTGGAGTTAGAGAACAAATTCTTACTTTCACAATCTGTCCAGAATGAGGCACATCAGCAGTGCTACAAGCTGAGGTTACATAAAAATAAGAAATGTCTGTTGCAAGTCCCGAAATCTCTCTCATTTTCTTAAAGTGAATGACACTGTAAATTCCAATTTAAATTTAAAGCAATTTAGTTTTTGTGAGATATTGCTTAATTAGACTCAAGATACAGAAAGAAAAATGTAATTTTTAAATCTGAAACGTCCCATCTTAAACATAGTGAGGCTATAAATGACCAAAATGACCCTTCACTGGTGTGATTTCCTGCTG